>NC_042964.1:35417509-35682509 GCF_901001165.1 Salmo trutta
AGACAGATATGGCTGTATGTTGTATTCAATGGCACTAGCAACCCAGATAATAACCATACATAACTGTGTGTGGTAAGAGATTCGTGTTAAAAGCAGTTCTTTAAACACAGGGTCAGAGTGGTGTGTGGCAGGTTGCAGTATCTATCTGCTATCTTAGGAGAGCATGAAACAAGTGATTAAATACAGACAGAAAATGATTAGGTCTGTGGTGTGTGTGTGTGTGTGTATTTCCATGTCGGTGTGTGTACACCTCTAGGGCTAACTGGCTGCAAATCAAATCCCTGCACTAATCTCATCAACCTCTGTGTTACATTTGACAGATCATCTCAGCGAAGCATGGAGTGAAAAACACAGTAATGACACATTCAAGAGACTAATGACTAATTATAGAATATTACCCTTAATACCCTGGCTGTTAACTAACTGAGTGCTACATGGATCCAAAGCTGAGATCCTGCTGAAGATAGTTCATTAGATCCTGCTGAAAGCCTGGCTGGAAGATCAAAGGGGTTTCTGGAGACGTACTAACATCGAGAGGAACATGGAGACTCTATCCGTCAACCAAATGGAACGGTCTTTACCTGAGTTAGACACTGCAACGACCCCTATCTTTATGTCAACATGTAAGGAGGATTACATCTACTGTGTGTATGAAACGTGTCTGATTAACATGGCTGTTCGTGATCTCTCTTCTGACATGTTTCATGACCGCGTTACACAGGTCTTAGAACTGAGTGTTTGAGATGTGTTGTAGAGGCACTCTGTTGGGAATTCTAAGGCAGAAAGATGATGGCCTCAAACATAGCTACATGTACACACAAACACGGTCCCAGATGTGTGTTTTTACCTCATGTTGAAAATCCTCTGTATCCCTGCGCCTGTTCTCCGTCGTTTTGCCCAAGCCCAGCGTGCGCACGCACGCACGCACGCACGCACACACACACACACACACACACACGCACACGCACACGCACACACACACACACACACACACACTTTGTAGCTGTATCAAAGCATTAACTATCAACATGCTGTATTACCCCTAAGCTTTACAGATGGGTTTCTTATTTTTACTGACTACGATCAGCGGTCCAAAACCTGATGCATGAATAAAGGATAATGAGGAAAACGTGTGACTTCAAAGGAGTGGGATCAGTTAAAAAGCCTTAGACTTGTGGCAATGTGCCTCGCAACCAATTTGTTTACACACGACTCCAACCCCAAGAATTGAGACTGAAAGAAACACATTTGTGGAAAAATTGCTTTCTGTTTGAGAGAGAGAAAAAACATGTTGCTTTGGCAAATGTGTTTTGGAGCTATTCATAATCAAATCGGTCACATACACATATTTAGCAGTTATTATTGCGGGTGTAGCGAAATGCTTGTGTTCCTATCTCCAACAGTGCAGTAGTATCTCACAATTCAGCAGTAGTATCTCACAATTCAGCAGTAGTATCTCACAATTCAGCAGTAGTATCTCACAATTCAGCAGTAGTATCTCACAATTCAGCAGTAGTATCTCACAATTCAGCAGTAGTATCTAACAATTCAGCAGTAGTATCTCACAATTCAGCAGTAGTATCTCACAATTCAGCAGTAGTATCTAACAATTCGGCTGTAGCATCTAACAATTCAGCAGTAGTATCTAACAAACCAGCAGTAGTATCTAACAATTCAGCTGTAGCATCTAACAATTCAGCAGTAGTATCTAACAAACCAGCAGTAGTATCTAACAATCCAGCAGTAGTATCTAACAATCCAGCTGTAGTATCTAACAATTCAGCAGTAGTATCTAACAATTCAGCAGTAGTATCTCACAATTCAGCAGTAGTATCTAACAATTCAGCAGTAGTATCTAACAATTCAGCACTAGTACCTAACAATCCAGCAGTAGTATCTAACAATTCAGCAGTAGTATTTAACAATTCAGCAGTAGTATCTAAGAATCCAGCAGTAGTATCTAACAATCCAGCAGCAGTATCTAAGAATCCAGCAGTAGTATCTAACAATCCAGCAGCAGTATCTAACAATTCAGCAGTGGTATCATACAATTCTAAAAATACCAATTCAGAACTGGACTCCAATCCAGTGAATATAAAAGGCTTTGGAAAGAAGCCTGCTTCCCATCTGTCCCCATCCATCCTGTTACTGTGGAGCAGGTGTGTCTCATGTGTGAGTAACGATAGGTCTGATTTGAAGGCTCTTCCACTTCATTGGGTTGGTTTGAAAGCCGTCTATTTTTATTGGCTAGTTTGGCCAGTTCCTTTTGTGAACAACCCCGCCCCAGCCCTGAACTTTGATGCCTGCTGTGGCGAGGATAGTAGCGCGTGAGTGTGTGTGTGCGCGCGTGGGGCGTGCGGGTGTGTTTATGTCCGTGCCTATTCGCGTGTGCACGTTTGAGACTGTGTGTGTGTGTGTGTGTGTGTGTGTGTGTGTGTGTGTGTGTGTGTGTAAGTGTGTGTGTGTGTGTGTGTGTGTGTGTGTGTGTGTGTGTGTGTGTGTGTGTGTGTGTGTGTGTGTGTGTGTGTGTGTATTCCTCTGGATGAATGGACTCCGTCCACCTGTCTCGTCTCGTGCTATGCTGCCTCTCTTTCTATCATGAATCACAGTTATGAGAGACAGTTAGTCATGTTTGGGTTAAACTCAGTACCTGTTCCCATCAATACACTGCCCTCGCGGTGGAGACCAGACATACAGTATGTGCCCACACCTTTCACCTATGTGGGTGTGTATCTGCTTGTGTTGTGGGGTTAATCAGCTTTAGTGTCTTGACATGCAGGTTTTAGGATGATGGGGTTTCGTTTTCCTAACCATCCATTCACTCCTCCTCTCTATCCTTCTCTGTCTTCCTCCTCCTTTCTCTATCCCTCTCCCTCTCTCGCCCCACTCTCTCTGTCTTTCTCTCCATTGAGGGAAGCCAGGAGTGACGGATGCAATCATGGATGGAGAGTGACAGGCGGTCGCAGGAGTGATTTGTTATGCAGAGGCCAACTCCCTCTCTCACACATACACTGGGCCCCTCTCACCTTCAGACCAAGGTAGGATTTGCTTTCCCTCTCTCCTTCTCTCTTTTCTCTTCCATCCCTCTCTCCCACCTTTCCCTTACTCTCTACACACACACACACACACACACACACACACACACACACACACACACACACACACACACACACACACTGCATCAGGGCCTCAGGTAAGGGACCTCTTAGTGCCAACAGATGTTTACAGTCAGATTGAGGAATATTCATGACCTGTTGTTGACATTTTCTCCGAATCCTCTAAACGGAGATTCATGCTTGTTTACAAAGCGCTTAACATTGAAAAGGTTATGAAATGCACATACTGATTATTTATGGTCACATGGGGCTGAAACAGGGGCAATTTTAAACCTAAATATATGAATTAAAGTATTTACCGCTTTAAGATTCTTGAGTTCCTCTCAACCCTCCCACACGACGTAGCAGCCTACTGTACATCACGTTAACATTCACCACAGCAACCATTTAATTACAGTAAAATGGCTCCACTTTATCATGTTATACTTATCATAGATAAAATACTGTCAAATAATGAATTGTTCACCAACTAGTAGAGAGTTTACCGTAATTACCCCCATCTTGCTCGTATGTGTTCTACAGTATATTCTATAGTCTTTTTAATTGAACCTTTAATTATACCGGTTATTCTCATTGAGATAAAATCTATTTTTCAAGAGAGACCTGTATATCTGGTACTGTCAACACACGATTTAATGTCTGAGAATCCAAGCCTGAAAGCCTGAGTGTATTCCAGTCCCAGACACAGTGTTATATTAGCATGCTGCTCAGGCTGGACCACCGCTCACTGCTCACACATTGAATTAGTGTGTGTGTGATATAAACACATACACACACATACACACAGCCTGCAGCTCTTAGATCAGACATGCAGCACAGGGTTCGATGAGGAATCCAATAGTGTCATGCTCCTTTCTCTTTCTCTCAATCTCTCCCTCAATTCAATTTCAGTTTAAGGGCTTTATTGACATGGGAAACATATGTTGACATTGCCAAAGGAAGTGAAATAGATAGTAAACAAAAGTGAAATAAACAATAAAACATTAACAGTAAACATTACACTTCCAAAAGTTCCAAAAGAATAAAGACATTTCAAATGTCATATTATGTCTATATACAGTGTTGTAATGATGTGCAAATAGTTAAAGTACGAAAGGTAAAATAAATAAACATAAATATGGGTTGTATATTTGTTATATTTTATTTAACCTTTATTTAACTAGGAAAGTCAGTTAAGAACAAATTCTTATTTACAATGACGGCCTACCAAAAGGCAAAAGGCCTCCTGCGGGGACGGGTGCTGGGATTAAAATATATATATATATATATATATATATATATATATATATATATATATTTAAATATAGGACAAAAGACACATCACGACAAGGGAGACAACACTACATAAAGACAGACCTAAGACAGCATAGCAAGGCAGCAACACATGACAACACAGCATGATAGCAACACAACACGACAACAACATGGTAGCAACACAACACAGTAGCAGCACAAACATGGTACAAACAATATTGGGCACAGTCAACAGCACAAAGATCCAGAAGGTAGAGACAATACATCACGCGAAGCAGCCACAACTGTCAGTAAGAGTGTCCATGATTGAGTCTTTGAATGAAGAGATTGAGATTAAACTGTCCAGTTTGAGTGTTTGTTGCAGCTCGTTCCAGTCGCTAGCTGCAGCGAACTGAAAAGAGGAGTGACCCAGGGATGTGTGTGCTTCGCGGACCTTTAACAGAATGTGACTGGCAGAACGGGTGTTGTATGTGGATGATGAGGGCTGCAGTAGATATCTCAGATAGGGGGGAGTGAGGCCTATTTACAATGGTGTTTGTTCTTCACTGGTTGCCTTTTTCTTGTGGCAACAGGTCACAAATCTTGCTGCTGTGATGGCACACTGTGGTATTTCACCCAATAGAAGTGGGAGTTTATCAAAATTGGATTTGTTTTTGAATTCTTTGTGGATCTGTGTAATCTTAGGGAAATATGTGCAGAAGATCTAGGTGCTGCTGTTGGCCCTCCTTGGTTGGGGACAGAAACACCAGATCATCAGCAAACAGTAGACATTGACTTCAGATTCTAGTAAGGTGAGGCCGGGTGCTGCAGACTGTTCTAGTCCCCTCGTCAATTTGTTGATATATATGTTGAAGAGGGTGGGGCTTAAGCTGCATCCCTGTCTCACCCCCCGGCCCTGTGGAAAGAAATGTGTGTGTTTCTTGCCAATTTTAATTGCACACTTGTTGTTTGTGTACATGGATTTTATCATGTCATGTTTTTCCTCCAACACCACTTTCCATCAATTTGTATAGCAAGCCCTCGTGCCAAATTGAGTCTAAAGCTTTTTTGAAATCAACAAAGCATGAGAAGACTTTGCCTTTGTTTTCTTTGTTTGTCAATTAAGGTGTTCAGGGTGAATACGTGGTCTTTTGTACGGTAATTTGGTAAAATGCCAATTTGACAATTGCTCAGTACATTGTGTTTGCTGAGGAAATGTACGAGTTTGCTGTTAATGATAATGCAGAGGATTCTCCCAAGGTTGGTGTTGGGGTCAAATTTGTGTACACTTTTGTGGATTGGGGTGATCAGTCCTTGGTTCCAAATATTGGGGAAGATGCCAGAGCTAAGGAGGATGTTAAAGAGTTTAAGTATAGCCAATTGGAATTTGTGGTCTGTATATTTTATCATTTCATTTAGGATACCATCAACACCACAGGCCTTTTTGGTTTGGAGGGTTGGAGAAGTTCAATGTTCTGGTAGTCTTTAATAGTTGATTCTAAGATTTGTATTTGATCCTGTATGTGTTTTTGCTAGTTTGCTCTTTGTTCTTTGTTATAGAGCCAAGAAGATTGGAAAAGTGGTTCATCCATACAGTACATCTCCGTTTTGGATAGATAACTATTTGTGTTGTTGTTTGTTTAGTTTTCCAATTTTCCCAGAAGTGGTTAGATTCTATGGATTCTTCAATTATATTGAGATGATTTCTGATGTGCTGTTCCTTCTTTTTCCGTAGTGTATTTCTGTATTGTTTTAGTGATTCACCATAGTGAAGCTGTAGGCTCAGGTTTTCTGGGTCTCTATGCTTTTAGTTGGATAGGTTTCTCCATTTCTTTCTTAGGTTTTTGCATTCTTCATCAAACCATTTGTCATTGTTGTTCATTTTCTTAGGTTGTCTGCTTGACATTTTTTGATTTCGTAGGGAAGCTGAGAGGTCAAATATACTGTTTAGGTTTTCTACTGCCAGGTTTACACACTGAAACAATTTGTCCAGGAAATTATCTAGAAGGGGTTGAATTTGTTGTTGCCTAATTGTTTTTTGGTAGATTTCTACACTACTCTCCTTCCATCTATAGCATTTCTTAATATTATTCAGCTCCTTTGGCTTTGATGCCTCATCATTGAGCAAAGCTCTGTTCAAGTAGACTGTGATTTTGCTGTGATCTGATAGGGGTGTCAGTGGACTGACTGTGAACGCTCTAAGAGACTCTGGGTTGAGGTCAGTGATAAAGTAGCCTACAGTACTACTGCCAAGAGATGATCTATATGTGTACCTACCATAGGAGTCCCCTCGAAGCCTAACATTGACTATGTACATACCCAGCGTGCGACAGAGCGGCAGGAGTTGTGACCCGTTTCTGTTGGTTATGTTGTCGTAGTTTTGTCCAGTGGGGCATACGGGGGAGGGAATGTTGTCTCCTCCGGGTAGGGGTTTGTCTCCCTGTGTGCTGAGGATGTCAGGTTCTTGTCCAGTTCTGGCATTTAGGTCGCCACAGACTAGTACATGTCCCTGGGCCTGGAAATTGTTGATCTCCACCTCTAGGATGGAGAAGCTGTCATCGTTAAAATATGGGGATTATATTGGGGGGATATAGGTAGCACACATGAGGAAATGTTTCTCTGTTGAGATAATTTCCTTATTAATTTCTAGCCAGATGTAAAATGTTCCTGTTTTGACTAATTTAATAGAGTGCTCTAAACCAAATTAGCATACCCCATGAGTCTCTTCCCTGTTTCACACCTGGTAGTTTGGTGGATGGGACTGCCAGCTCTGTGTAACCTAGAGGGCAACCAGTGGGTCCATCTCCTTTATACCATGTTTGTTGTAGGATGACAATGTCTGTATTTCCAATTTCTTTGATGAAGTCTGGGTTCCTGCTCTTTAGGCCAAAGGCAGATGACCTCAGACCTTGTATATTCCAGGATGAGATAGTAAAAGCTTTGTGTTCCATATTGTCTAGTAGTTGTTTTTGTGTGGTTTAGGCCCGGACCATCACAGTAGTCTCTCTATCTCTCTCTATCTCTCTCGCTCTCTCACACACATGCAAACACACACACACACACACACACACATATCCTAAGCAAACTGCATTACAATAATCATGTCAAAGTCACAGCATTGGTATCCTGAGGATGTGTCAGTGAGAAAAACAAGCCTGTAGAGGTGTAGAAGGTGCTCCTCCAAAGTGAGACGATACACCAAACAAATGATCTGAAATAATGGTTACCCCCTTCACCATAAAGTACAGGATATGAATAGTATGATGCAGGGCTATGGTTATGGACATCATGCTGCAATGAGGACTATTTTAGGATTATTTGCAGCTAAGATTAGCTATCTGACAATGAGGTGTGTGGGATGACCATCTCTGTCTAGAACTGTATAATATCTATTTCACACACACACACACACACACACACACACACACACACACACACACACACACACACACACACACACACACACACACACACACACACACACACACACACACACACACACACAGCTTTATATTAAATAGGGCCAAGGGGATTGAGAGAGTAGGAACTGCCTCCGCTCTCAACATAAATCCTCTGAATGGTGATACAGAGCTACTATGTAGGAGGTTAGATACACCAGGGAGCTGAAGCATGTACGGACCTTTCACTCAGTGTGTATGTAGTCTGTAGCCTGCTGTATATACAGTAGAATCCCAATGCATATGTACGTAAGTCTTTATTCACCACTTACTTTGTCATTAGCCAATCTACTCCCGTCTGAAGTAGCATAGCATGCACACACACACGCACACGCACACACTCTACACCAGACAGACAGACACTAGCCACCAGACAACTGAAGGCTCTTTGAGGATTCCTCTTTTCATTTGTCTTGACTTGAGAAGGAGGTTTTATATATTACTGACAACGGGAACAAACAAACACAGTTCTCGCTTTGATGTTCTCTTCTGAGTGTCAATCGCATCCTATTGTGTGCATAGTGTGTGTGGAGGATGTGGGAGAGTGTTGTCTGTTTGGGTTTCTGCTTGATACAGGGTTCTCCTATAGTGGGGTGAGAGGTGTCTGTGGGTGGGTGGGTGGGTGTGTGCATGTAAGCTCATGTGTTTGTTAATATGGGGTTTTCCTGCCGAGCTGTTAGGTGTGTATCTAACTGTCCCCCCTGTCTAAAGGGTATGCATAGCAACATACAGCAGACAACAGACTCAGGGTGCACCAACATCCTCACTGATCAGCCCTACAGGCAGGCAGCGACAGACTACAGACCACACACAGTAATTTACCCCTCCCTGTCCTCCCATGTGAAGGATCTGCCCTGCAATTTACCCCTCCTCGCCCTTTGGCACCATGTAATACACATGTCCCAGCACACAGCGCCATGTAATCTACCTCTCATCTCCCGCTTGACTTTGCCTTGGAGAGGAACACACAGACAGAGCTACACTGGGGAATTACGACCTCGATGACGAAAGCAGTCAAAACAACAGGGCTGTCTGGCATTTGGCCTTTCGCTGTTTAATTATCTGTGTGGATGATCTCAAGCTGTTATGACTAGAGACTAAAGGATATCAGGAGGGTGGGGACGGTGGTAGGGGGTTATGTCATCTAAAGCGACATATATTTAACATGTAATAAACTTGCAACCATCCCTTCGGTTTAACCAAGGAGGTAAAATGAAGAGCCATTGCAGAGAAGCAGAGGAAAATAACATATAGTAAATGGTGGAGAATGTATGTTTTTGGTGTGAAAGGGGGGATTTAGCGATGCGCTCTCGGTTGTCTTGGAAACTGACTCGCATCCCTGCGTTGCCTCGTTTTGCCGAAAAGAGTAAAAGAAGGAGAGAGACTGAAACATCCGAGAGAGAGGGCAACCGAGAGAGAGAGCAACTGAGAGAGAGCAACCGAGAGAGAGAGCAACCAAGAGAGAGAGAGAGAGAGAGAGAGCAACCGAGAGAGAGCAACCGAGAGAGAGAGAGAGCAACTGAGAGAGCAACCGAGAGAGCAACCAAGAGAGAGAGAGAGAGCAACCGAGAGAGAGAGCAACCAAGAGAGAGAGCAACCGAGAGAGAGAGAGAGAGAGCAACCGAGAGAGAGCAACCGAGAGAAAGAGAGCAACCGAGAGAGAGCAACCGAGAGAGAGCAACTGAGAGAGAGAAACCGAGAGAGAAAGAGAACAACTGAGAGAGAGCAACCAATAGAGAGAGAGAGCAACTGAGAGAGAGCAACCGAGAGAGAGAGCAACCGAGAGAGAGAGAGAGAGAGCAACCGAGAGAGAGAGCAGCCAAGAGAGAGAGAGAGCAACCGAGAGAGAGAGAGAGAGACATTAGAAGATTCATGTCATTTGACAACAGTCATCAAAAGGTGTCTTAATCGTCTTGATGTTTACGTGACAGTAAAACATATGGCTTCAGTACATCAAAGAAACAAAAGCAACAACAGAATGGTTCTCCAGAGGGATGGCAGCCAAACACTTGTGTCGTACAGTAATCCAAGAGATCCTCCTCAAGGGGAGAGAGAAAGAGGAGGGAGAAAGAGAAAGAGTGTATCTCATTTAGCCCACCCTAGCCTGGGTAATAGATACGCCACACAGAGAGCATAGACACACACACACACACACACACACACACACACACACTCATGCACACAACTCATGCGAAGTAGAGGGGATTGATAGACTGGATAGACTCTCTCTCTGCGAGCAGAGACAGTGGGTTTGGCTGGAGGAAGACATTGTGTGGAAAACCCTTCCTCTGGGATCACTTACCACCAAAGTGAGAGCAGTTCTTCCTGATTCTGCTGTACAGTAAATACTGTACAGACAGACTACATACTGTACAGTACCAGTCAAAAGTTTGGACACATCTACTCATTCCAGGGTTTCTCTTTATTTTTGCTATTTTCTACATTGTAGAATAATAGGGAAGACATCAAAACTATAAAATAGCACATATGGAATCATGTAGTAACCAAAAAAGCGTTAAATAAATCAAAATATATTTTATATTTGAGATTCTTCAAAGTAGCCACCCTTTGCCTTGATGACAGCTTTGCACACTCTTGGCATTCTCTCAACCCGCTTGAAAAGGTAGTCACCTGGAATGCCTTTAATTTCCAGGTGTGCCTTGTTAAAAGTTAATTTGTAGAATTTCTTTCCTTCTTAATGCGTTTGAGCCAGTCAGTTATGTTGTGACCAGGTAGGGGTGAAATACAGAAGATAGCCGTATTTGGTAAAAGACCAAGTCCATATTATGCAAGAATAGCTCAAATAAGCAAAGAGAAACGACAGCATCATTACTTTAAGACATGAAGGTCAGTCAATCTGGAAAATTTCAATAACTTTGAAAGTTTCTTCAAGTGCAGTCGCAAAAACCATCAAGCGCTATGATGAAACTGGCTCTCATGAGGACCGCCACAGGAAAGAAAGACCTAGAGTTACCTCTGCTGCAGAGGATAAGATCATTAGAGTTAACTGTACCTCAGATTGCAGCCAAATAAATGATTCACAGAGTTCAAGTAACTGACACACCTCAACATCAACTGTTCAGAGGAGACTGCGTGAATCAGGCCTTCATGGTTGAATTGCTGCAAAGAAACCACTAAAGGACACCAATAATAAGAAGAGACTTGCTTGGGCCAAGAAACACGAGCAATGGACATTAGACTGGTGGAAATCTGTCCTTTGGTCTGATGAGTCCAAATTTGAGATTTTTGGTTCCAACTGCTGATTCTTTGTGAGACGCAGAGTAGGTGAACGGATGATCTCCACATGTGTGGTTCCCTCCGTGAAGCATGCAGGAGGAGGTGTGATGGTGTGGGGTTGCTTTGCTGGTGACACTGTCTGTGATTTATTTAGAATTCCAGGCACACTTAACCAGCATTCTGCAGCGATACGCCATCCCATCTGGTTTGCACTTAGTGGGACTATAATTTCTTTTTCAACAGGACAATGACCCAAAACACACCTCCAGGCTGTGTAAGGGCTATTTGATCAAGAAGGAGAGTGATGGAGTTATGCATCAGATGACCTGGCCTCCACAATCACCAGACCTCAACTCAATTGAGATGGTTTGAATGATTTGGACCGCAGAGTGAAGATAAAGCAGCCAACAAGTGCTCAGCATATGTGGGAACTCCTTCAAGACTGTTGGAAAAGCATTCCAGGTGAAGGTGGTTGAGACAATGCCAATAGTGTGCATAGCTGTCATCAAGGCAAAGGGTTGCTACTTTGAAGAATCTCAAATCTCAAATATATTTTGATTTGTTTAACCTGTTGGGGGTAGGGGGCAGTATTTACACGGCCGGATAAAAAACGTACCCGATTTAATCTGGTTATTACTACTGCCCAGAAACTAGAATATGCATTTAATTCTTGGCTTTCGATAGAAAACACCCTAAAGTTTCTAAAACTGTTTGAATGGTGTCTGTGAGTATAACAGAACTCATATGGCAGGCAAAAACCTGAGAAGATTCCTTACTGTAAGTGGCCTGTCTGACCATTCCTTGAGCTTCTTGCCTCTGTTTATTGAAGACTGAGGATCTTTGCTGTAACGTGACACTTCCTACGGCTCCCATAGGCTCTCAGAAGGCGGGAGAAAGCTGAATGATGTAATTCCAACCCCAGGCTGAAACACATTTGCGCTTTTGGCAAGTGGCCGATCAGAGGACAATGGGCTTAGGCGCGTGCACGACTCGACCCGATGCTTTATTTTCTTTCGGCTTTTTACCTAAACGCAGATTCCCGGTCGGAATATTATCGCTTTTTTACGAGAAAAATCGCATAAAAATTTCTTTTAAACAGCGGTTGACATGCTTCGAAGTACGGTAATGGAATATTTAGAATGTTTTTGTCACGAAATGCGTTGTGTTCGTCACCCTTCTTTACCCTTTCGGATAGTGTCTTGAATGCACAAACAAAACGCCGCTGTTTGGATATAACTATGGATTATTTGGGACCAAACCAACATTTGTTATTGAAGTAGAAGCCCTGGGAGTGCATTCTGACGAAGAACACCAAAGGTAATAACATTTTTCTTATAGTAAATCTGACTTTGGTGAGTGCTAAACTTGCTGGGTGTCTAAATAGCTAGCCCTGTGATGCCGGGTTATCTACTTAGAATATTGCAAAATGTGCTTTCACCGAAAAGCTATTTTAAAATCGGACATATCGAGTGCATAGAGGAGTTCTGTATCTATAATTCTTAAAATAATTGTTATGCTTTTTGTGAACGTTTATCGTGAGTAATTTAGTAAATTTATAGTAAATTCACCGTAAGTTTGCGGGGGGTATGCTAGTTCTGAACGTCACATGCTAATGTAAAAAGCTGGTTTTTGATATAAATATGAACTTGATTGAACAAAACATGCATGTATTGTATAACATAATGTCCTAGGTGTGTCATCTGATGAAGATCATCAAAGGTTAGTGCTGCATTTAGCTGTCTTCTGGGTTTTTGTAACATTATATGCTAGCTTGAAAAATGGGTGTCTGATTATTTCTGGCTGGGTACTCTCCTGACATAATCTAATGTTTTGCTTTCGTTGTAAAGCCTTTTTGAAATCGGACAGTGTGGTTAGATTAACGAGAGTCTTGTCTTTAACATGGTGTAAAATAGTCATATGTTTGAGAAATTGAAGTAATAGCATTTCTAAGGTATTTGAATAACGCGCCACAGGATTCCACTGGCTGTTACGTAGGTGGGACGATTTCGTCCCGCCGACCCTAGAGAGGTTAACACTTTTTTGGTTACTACATGATTCCATATGTGTGATTTCATAGTTTTGATGTCTTCCCTATTGTTCTACAATGTAGAAAATAGTAAAAATAAAGAAAAACCCTGGAATGAGTAGGTGTGTCCAAACCTTTTGACTGGTAGTGTACATTCTGAGTGAAATCTCCATAACCTGCCTCTAGCCAGTTCCCTGATGTATCCAGCCTCACACAATGTGGCCCTGCTACTATGACCATGGAGAGGATTTACTTTCAAAGCCGAGTGGTCGTTCCCCTTCTCTCAATCCCCACGGCCCTTATTTCTAAGTACTGGGCCTACATGGAGAGTTCGGTGTGTTTGTGTGTCTGTGTGTGCGTGTGTGTGAGAGAGAATAAGAGCTCAGGGAGGGGAGATTAAACCGTTTTATGGGAGTGGGAGTCAGAGATGGCCATGTCATTATGAAATCACCCTTGTGATAGAATCAGAACCCCGCAATGAGCCACTGGTTAATCAGTATACAGGGACCACTTTGTCCAGAGTATGTCAGTCAACCAGGAAACTAATTATGACCATGGAGATAAAGGTTTTTCACTTGTGGTGCCAAATTGTCGACCTCGTGTATGTTTTTTGCGAGCGTGCAGAGTCGTGTCTGTTTTTTGGCTTGGATGAAGGGCTGTGTTTTGCCAAGCATATGTTCCCAGGCTGTCTTCACACTCTGCACGGTCGCATGCACGCACACACACACACACCACATGGTACAGGTTGTCACACTGCCGTTAGAAAGTGGGAGATTATACAACTAAATTGACACCTGGGGCGAGCGTCAAGACACACACATGCCATGCACCTTTTATCTAGGTGTTTCAAATAATAATTATTCAGTAACTTGTTCCACAGCCTATTTTAGTTTCCATTTAAAGTGTTACCTGAACATTTTTAGTTGGCTCAAACTTCGCTTGAACTTTAGAAAACTCAGTCAATTTAAAAGGATGTGTGTCACGATTCCCACCGACGGTGGCGCCCCCTCCTGCTCGGGTGGCGCTCGGCGGTCGTCGTCACCGGCCTATTAGCTGCCACCGATTCCCTTTTGCTTTTCCCTTTTTTTATTTTGTGACACCTGTGGTCAATTAGCCATTAGAGGGGCTATTTAGTTTAGCTGGCCCGCTCCTGTTCGTGCGGGATTAATGATTGTTTCTTGACAGATGGCTTATGTTCGTGTCGACGTTGTTTGACGCCGTATGTATTTTCTCCCCTGTGTGTGGGAACATTTGTTTTTTGTGTGAGTGTATATTAAAAACACCACTACCCTGTGTTCGCTGCTTCCTGCGCCTCATTCCTCCTCCACGATTACCAAGGCGTAACAATGTGTTTGCTCAACTTGTCTAATACAGTATGTTAATCCAACTAGAAATGTATATTTGGGCATCTTAACTAAAAAGGCTGTCTGGAACACACAACCAATGCTTTTAACAAACAATGTTTTCAACTTATATATTTGACACACGCCGACCAGTGGAGGCTGCTTGAGGGGAGGACGGCTCATAATAATGGCCGGAACGGAGTAAATGGAATGGCATCAACCACCTGGAAACAATGTGTTTGATGTATTTGATACCATTCCACTGATTCCGCTCCAGTCATTACCACGAGCCCGTCCTCCCAATTAAGGTGCCACCAACCTCCTATGACACTGACATACATGATTACATTGTGCATGTTCCTTTATGCAGTAATTATTATTCAACATGTCCTCGCCTGGGATTTGAACTCACAGCCTCTTGGTTCACGGCATTCCTATCTTCCTGCGACGCCCCCATGGCTGTGTCAATTATCAGTTAATCTGATTATTCTCTCATCATTGATTTGCTTGACTTAATTTCAGCAATCGTTGTGTTTTCTGTAAAGTTGTCTAATGTTGGTGAGGGTATATTTATCTGTTTTATTGTTACCCCTTAATCACTATGATATATAATCGTTTTTCATGTGTACTTTTAACAGAGCTCAGATTGAAGTGCAAAAATGTAGCAATACAGGTGAAATCAGTAAAAAACAAACAAACATGGTGACATAGCAGGAAGATAGGAATGCTGTGAACCAAGAGGTTGTGAGTTCAAATCCCAGGTGAGGACATGTTGAATAATAATTACTGTATAAATGAACATGCACAATGTATGTCAACGTGTGTCGAATATGTAAGTTAAAAAAAAATGTCTGTGTGTGTGGGTTTCCCTAACCTTCCCCACAGCCTTGTTAAGTTAAGATGCCCAAATAATTATTTCTCGTTGAATGAACATATGAGACAAGTTGAGCAAACGCATTTTAAGATAATGGAATTTTAGCCTAAGTGAAAAGTTGAGTAAACTAAAAAAGTTACTTTAGGGTTGAGGAAGTTAGAATTTTGTCCTCATATGTACCCACATTTCTATTATACACTGAGTATAAAAAACATTAAGAACACCTGCTCTTTCCCTGACTGACCAGGTGAATCCAGGTGAAAGCTATGATCCCTTATTGATGTCACTTGTTAAAGCTACATCAATCAGTGTAGATGAAGGGGAGGAGAGGTTGAAGAAGGATTTTCAAGCCTTGAGACAATTGAAACATGGATTGTGTATGTGTGTCATTCAGGGGGTGAATCGGCAAGACAATAGTTTAACTGCCTTTGAACGGGGTATGGTAGTAGGTGTCAAGTGCACCGGTTTGTGTCAAGAACTGCAACGCTGCTGGGTTTTTCACACTCAAGAGTTTCCAGTGTGTATCATGAATGGTCCACCACCCAAAGATGACCCAAAGGACATCCAGCCAACTTTACACAACTGTTGGAAGCATTGGAGTCAACATGGGCCAGCATCCCTGTGGAAACCTTTCAACACCTCATAGACTCCATGCCCTGACAAATTGAGGCTTTTCTGAGGGCAAAAGGTGTTCCTAATGTTTGGTAAACTCAGTGTATGTAAATATTTTATGATCAGTGAATGCCATAATTTAGTTATTTTGTTAGATACTTATCCATATTAGCTGAAATATTTATTCCTTAAAATTTCAACACAATTTTCGCTGTCGCATTAGCTGTTCGGTACGAACATGGCATTGAATCATTGGAATTTGTCATGATATGCAGAAGTTGCCTCCCTCCCAGGCACATGTGGCTAGGCAACCCCCACAGACTTGCCCAGGCAGGCCATGGCTAAAGCTAGTGTGAGAAACTTGCTACCAAATGTTTGTGCTATAAAACGAAATAAACACTGCACTCTGATCCACCAAACTTATTTGCTAGATTCGGGCTAGTTTTGTTAGACAAAGAAAGGAATGTAATGTAGTTTTAATGGGATTTGCAGCTGTTGTTGGTAAGTAATGAATCTGATCGCTTCTGACATAACTTAGTCATCCTTTAATAATAGTTAGTTGAAACATCTTGAATTGTTTAGTGTGTCTGAGATTTGGCTTAAAATGTGTTTTTGCCTGAGGTGTTTACAGTGGTGATTTTAGCATGTAAATCTTGGTGGGGCAAAAAAAAATTATGTGGGCTGCCTGCTAGCAAAGTCACCACACAACACTAAACAATACATGAACTGCACTATAACGGTGACAAATGGTGCCCTCAAACTGTTAGGGCCTACATGAAGCTGTCCCAACAGCAGAGTCCCAACAGCAGTCCCAACACCTTACCACTGCTACAGTTCATTCAGCCTCATTTACTGCCTTTAAAAAAACATAGCTGATATGGCTGACTTGCTTAAACAAATGTGGCTTCTACTGACAATTGAGATGTACAAACTATGGCATAAGAGGACGATAAGAGGCAATCCGTAATTTTGATTAAGACATTAATGGGCGAGCCAGGACAGACGTAGTTTGTTCAGCACTTTTGAAATGTACAGCGACAGAATTCAGAACATTGGCCTTTCTTACAGGGGGCATATAAGCAGACAATGAAAGCTCTTACAATATTCAATGATTACATTTCTCAAAAACAGGTTATAGGCTACATGTGCACCGCCGAGACCAAATAGACCAAATTATTAGGGTGAGGCTCATGGGCTACTAACAACATACATTTAGTATTACCTTCTTAGCTACAGTATACATATCTCCCTGACATACTACATCCTTTATGCAGCAGCATATAAGACATTTTTGGAATCACCTTGTTGTGATGTGCTCACTTGAACAGGTGGGTGGCGCGGCGGTCCTTCGTGGGCAATTTTTGTCATCAAAGAAAGAGAAAGAGGCCAGATTTACAATTCTGAGTTGGATGACCATTCAAAATGTATTTCCCAGTCTGAGCTCGTTTATTCCCGACTTCCAAGTTGCAATGCTGGCAGGTAGACACTGTCACCGATTCCTTCCAAAACACTCCTTGTTGAATTTGCGATTTCCAACTTGTTGTGTAATGTTTATGTCCATTAGCACCGATACGTTTTATCTCTAATTTCTCTTCATTATTTCTCTTCATATGACAAGGATTAAAAAGGATTTGCCAGTAGATTGTTGACTTGATTCATGATGATGACTGCTGGCTAAAATTTTGAAAGTAAGATGTTGACATAATCAGTCCAATCAAAGCTACTGTACATATAACTTGATTTGACATCATTTTATATGTGGCCAATGACCTTGAGCCTTCTTGGAAGGGCACTAATAATGTAACTCTATGGCAGGACCCAAAGGGCTTGAATCTTTGGTGACGTAGTGTTCCCATGAGTGACAGAACGCTGAGCCAATCACGGCGCAACGCTCCTATTTTCAGCTGGCTTGCCCCAACACCACAGAAAGCACTGAGCTAGGCTGAAACACCTGCATTTTGGAGCTGCCTTACTCAAGAAAACAAAGAGACCATGTTTGTATGACCATGTTTTTTTTTACATTGTTTGCAAACTGATATGTGATTCGTATTAATGCCAGAATGTTTATGAGTTGCACGTGCTGTAATCAATGATGAGTATAAACCCTGGATGACTGATATGGGCGCTGTATTGAAGCGCCACATTTTGGTACTCCTCATCCGTTGTAAATTTTTTTATTTTGGAAGCCATGGAAATGCATTCGTTTTTGACTAGTACATTCTACTACAAACACATTAATGCATACTTTTAAATTATATTATGTGAACTGAACATAAACATTTTATATTTATGGAAACCTATTCCTTAAAGTATTTTTTGAGAGTACTTATGTTACTGTCCTCACTACAAAAAATAAATACTAAAATTACACGTAATCTTGTCCTTGAAATGTTATTGAAGTACTGTAGAATTCCATTCGTTCTGTCACGTCCTGACCAGTAAAGGGGTTATTTGTTATTATAGTTTGGTCAGGACGTGGCAGGGGGTATTTGTTTTATATGGTTTTGAGTGTGTGTTTATGTAGAGGGGCGTTTTATTTATGTTTCCGGGGTTTTTGGTTTAGTTCTATGTTGTACAGTTCTATGTCTGTTTCTAGGGTGTTTATTTCTATGTTTAGTATTTGGGATTGGGGCCTTCAATTGGAGGCAGCTGGTTATCGTTGCCTCTGATTGAAGGTCCTATAATTAGGAGTTTGTTTATTTTGGGGATTGTTCTTTGTATTGCTGTGTGAGCCTACAAGACTGTTTGTCGTTCTTGTTTTGTGTTTAATAAAAATGAGCATTCACATACCCACTGCGCCTTGGTCCATCCATTACAACGACTGTGACACATTCCTACAGTATGGAGGGCTGCTCCTTCTGAGGAGTACCAATATGGCGGCCGGGTTGCTTCAAAGCCTCTATACACATCCTTGGTATTAATGTCTTGTCATATTAGGGTTTGGGGTTTGGTAACACCTTAGAACTGTCATTAATAAGCCATTCTAAAGGCTCATAAATTGCTTTAGAAATGCTATTTACGGTCTCATCTATCTTTATTTTTTACCCACCATAGAAATACTATTTCCACACTGGCACTCATGTACGTACGCACACACAACCTCAGTAGGCTACAGTGCGTTTTGTGTTCAGGATAGATGAGCCTGTTTCTTGCTCATGTCTTTGAGTGAAAACGGCCCGACTATGAAAGTGCCTTTTTTAGTTGGAGAAGTTCTGCTCCAATTCCCCGGACGATATATTCACCCTGCTGTTTGAAAATAGACGAAATCACCTGAAAGTACTGCTTTCCATTTTCTTGTTGGAATCACTGTTAAGATTTTTTGTCTACTACACGTATGGGCAAAATGGAGAAAAGACCAGTTTAAAAACAAGACAAAGGTTTCTAAACCATTGGATCAATATAGTAGGCTAGGCATTTATTCATTGTTTTTGTAGTCTTCTGATATTATAGGATGTTCAATGTTTGGCCAATCAGTTGGTATTTGGAAACATCTCATTTTGGACTTGGTGTCAATTTACACTGAGTGTACAAAACATTAAGAACACATGCTCTTTTCATGACAGACTGACCAAGTCAATCCAGGTGAATGCTATGATCCCTAATTGATGGCACTTGTTAAATCCACTTCAATCAGTGTAGATGAGGGGGAGGAGACAGGCTAAAGAAGGATTTTCAAGCCTTGAGACATGGTTTTTGTGTGTGTGTCGTTCAGAGGGTGAATGGGCAAGACAAAATATTTAAGTTCCTTTGAACGGGGTATGGTAGTAGGTGCCAGGTGCACTGGTTTGTGTCAAGAACTGCAATGCTGCTGGGTTTTCCTGTGTGTCAAGAATGGTCTACCACCCGAAGGACATCCAGCCAACTTGACACAACAGTATGAAGCGTTGGAGTCAACATGGGCCAGCATCCCTGTGGAATGCAACTCAATATTAGGAAGGTGTTCTTAATGTTTTGTACACTCAGTGTATAGTTTATACAATACATGCATAATCTATTACCAGAATTACTTTCTTACCTCATTTAGCCACGCAATCCATAGTCTGTCAAACGTCTGGAACCACGGGCTGACATTATCCCAACATACGGGTCATAGAATCTCCACAAATGTTGATGACGTATACTGTCGCGTTCCGGAGCTTGGGCCTCGCCTCCTAACCATTTGGTGACAGCCAGACAGAATCACCTGAAATTGCACACACACACATGCACACACAATTCTTTTTTCTCTTTTCCTTTCAGAGTACCTGTCATCCCCCCTGTGACGGCGGTGAACTTGACACTTCCAAAGGAGCAGGAAATTACGTTTGGGGGTTTTGAAGGGACTTTTCTCCTCAGTCTCCCATTGAGAGGGCCAGACATGGCTGATTTGGGCTGCTTTCTGACTGGGAGCTGCTCTCTTCTCTCCCTCTTTTCTCTCTCCTTTCCCTCCTCTCAACTCACCTCTTCCACTCGCCATATTCCCTCATGTCACTCTCCTGACCCTGTCGTTTCCTTTCCCCTTTGTCGTTCTCCTCTCCTTCTAGCTGGACCTCTCCTCCCTCCATCCCCTCCCCATAGCTCCGTGCCTGCACCAGTGAGGTGAATAACATGAGGTCTAGATGGCACCTAAACTATTCATCGCCCCTGTCACTTAGCGCCCGCCTCAACCTAATCCTTTTAACGGGGCTATTGAGGGCAGCCATTGGGCTGGGGAGAAAGATGGCTGCATCTAAAATGGCACCCTATTCCCTACATGGTGCACTCCTTTTGAACGCAGCCCTATGGACCTTGGTCCAAAGTAGTGCACTATGTAGGGAATAGGGTGCCGTTTGGAATACGTGCATAAAGTCCCATCCATTTTTCTCAGCCGGTGCTTGTTCAAAGTGCTAATGGCCATGACAGCAGCATGTGTGTCTGTGCACAGTTCTGGTATGAATGAGTACACATGTCTCCTGTCTGGACTGGTCTACTACTCTGCTCTACTTCATAGTGAAGGCTCACCTGTTCACACGCGAGTTCTTGTTGATAAAAAATACTTACTTTAGGGGTGAAATATCTTCAGTAGTGTTGTAATCCAATTTTTATTTAGTAGTAATGCCATCAAAATTTCTCTCTCTGGCTTGTGGAAAAAAAATCACACACTCCATCTTGGCAATGGAAGAAAGTAATGATTTAAAACATGAGCATGGCAGCCAAGGTTACAGAGACATTATCACTCTGCATGGGGGTCTGTGGTTTTACACAGCGGCATCCTACACTGAAATCTGGCTGAAACAGGAAACAACACACATTTCCACAGACCTGACCGTGTTGAAATCCTCATACTGTCACGCTCTGACCTAAGAGAGCTGTTTTTTCTCTGTTTAGTTAGGTCAGGGTGTGATATGGGTGGGCATTCTATGTTTTTTGTTTCTATGTTTAGTTCTATTATTCTATTTCTATGTTGGAGGTTTTTGGGATGATCTCCAATTAGAGGCAGCTGGTTCGCGTTGATCCTAATTGGAGATCCTATTTAAGTTGTTTTTTTCTATTGTGTTTTGTGGGTAGTTGTTTTCTGTTTTGTTTAAGTACCTGACAGAACTGTCGGCTGTCATTTTATTTATTTTGTAGTGTTCGATTTTTTCATTAAACTTCAAGATGAGCACTCAACACGCTGCGCCTTGGTCCCCTTTTATATGACGCCTGTTACACATACAACTCAGGACTAGAGGAAAGCCCAGAGAGAGAGAAATGGGAACAACAGTATAGTGGTTATAACCTGTCAGTAGTTGTTATAACCTGTCAGTAGTGGGTATTACCTGTCTTAGAAAAGAAAAGCAGCACAGTCTCATGCCTCAGATGCAATACGTTTAATAAACCAACATTTTTGACAGCTATGCTGCATGCTTTCCTCAGGGTTACCTGTCTGAACCTGTCAGTAGAGGTTAAGATCTGTCACTCTGTCACTATGTCTCAACTCGGTCTCAGTTCAGTCTCAGCCCTGTTTCAGCTCCACAGCCAGAGTGTGATTGTACAGCCATGCTGGCAGCTGACAGGAATTCTAATGGAGAACACTGGGCTCTCACTCCCAGAGCAGCGCATGTACAAGACAAGGAGATAAAATGAGAGCATGAGACGTATTCTTGGACGAGAGAGGAGGAGAAAAAAAAGAGATGACGTCTGAGGTGGACTGCAGATCTGCGCTGGACAATTTATTTTCTGAAAATGTGTCTATGAAAGGGAAGGAAAGGGAAAGGGGGATACCTAGTCAGTTGTACAACTGAATGCATTCAACCGAAATGTGTCTTCCACATTTAAACCCAACCCCTCTGAATCAGAGTTCAGCTTTCAGTATGCAGCATCTGGAAATGGATGGTCTTATGTAATTATTTTTATTCCCTTCTCATTGCTAAGGTTGGGATGTGGAAAGGATATGCTGATCCAAGATCTGTGGCTAACTGGAGTTTTTCAGCAGTGACTGACCTGCGTCCCAAATGGCACCCTTTTCCTTACATAGAGCACTACTTTTGACCAGAGCCCTATGGGCCTCACTCCCCCCTATCTGAGATCCGTGCTGCAGCCCTCATCCTCCACATGCAACACCCATTCTGCCAGTCACATTCTGTTAAAGGTCCCCAAAGCACACACATCCCTGGATCGCTCCTCTTTTCAGTTCGCTGCAGCTAGCGACTGGAACGAGCTGCAAAAAAACACCCAAACTGCATCGTTTTATCTCCATCTCTTCATTCAAAGACTCAATCATGGACACTCTTACTGACAGTTGTGGCTGCTTCGCGTCATGTATTGTTGTCTCTACCGTCTTGCCCTTTGTGCTGTTGTCTGTGCCCAATAATGTTTGTACCATGTTTTGTGCTGCTACAGTGAGGGAAAAAAGTATTTGATCCCCTGCTGATTTTGTACGTTTGCCCACTGACAAAGAAATGATCAGTCTATAATTTTAATGGTAGGTTTATTTGAACAGTGAGAGACAGAATAACAAAAAAATCCTGAAAAACACATGTCAAAAATGTTATAAATTGATTTGCATTTTAATGAGGGAAATAAGTATTTGACCCCCTCTCAATCAGAAAGATTTCTGGCTCCCAGGTGTCTTTTATACAGGTAACGAGCTGAGATTAGGAGCACACTCTTTAAGGGAGTGCTCCTAATCTCAGCTTGTTACCTGTATAAAAGACACCTGTCCACAGAAGCAATCAATCAGATTTCAAACTCTCCACCATGGCCAAGACCAAAGAGCTCTCCAAGGATGTCAGGGACAAGATTTTAGACCTACACAAGGCTGGAATGGGCTACAAGACCATCGCCAAGCAGCTTGGTGAGAAGGTGACAACATTTGGTGTGATTATTCGCAAATGGAAGAAACACAAAAAAACTGTCAATCTCCCTCGGCCTGGGGCTCCATGCAAGATCTCACCTCGTGGAGTTGCAATGATCATGAGAACGGTGAGGAATCAGCCCAGAACTACACGGGAGGATCTTGTCAATGATCTCAAGGCAGCTGGGACCATAGTCACCAAGAAAACAATTGGTAACACACTACGCCGTGAAGGACTGAAATCCTGCAGCGCCCGCAAGGTCCCCCTGCTCAAGAAAGCACATATACAGGCCCGTCTGAAGTTTGCCAATGAACATCCGAATGATTCAGAGGACAACTGGGTAAAAGTTTTGTGGTCAGATGAGACCAAAATTGAGCTCTTTGGCATCAACTCAACTCACTGTGTTTGGAGGCGGAGGAATGCTCCCTATGACCCCAAGAACACCATCCCCACCATCAAACATGGAGGTGGAAACATTATGCTTTGGGGGTGTTTTTCTGCTAAGGGGACAGGACAACTTCACCGCATCAAAGGGACGATGGACGGGGGCATGTACCGTCAAATCTTGGGTGAGAACCTCCTTCCCTCAGCCAGGGTATTGAAAATGGGTTGTGGATGGGTATTCCAGCATGACAATGACCCAAAACACACAGCCTAGGCAACAAAGGAGTGGCTCAAGAAGAAGCCCATTAAGGTCCTGGAGTGGCCTAGCCAGTCTCCAGACCTTAATCCCATAGAAAATCTGTGGAGGGAGTTGAAGGTTCGAGTTGCCAAACGTCAGCCTCGAAACCTTAATGACTTATAGAAGATCTGCAAAGAGGAGTGGGACAAAATCCCTCCTGAGATGTGTGCAAACCTGGTGGCCAACTACAAGAAACTTCTGACCTCTGTGATTGCCAACAAGGGTTTTACCACCAAGTACTAAGTCATGTTTTGCAGAGGGGTCAAATACTTATTTCCCTCATTAAAATGCAAATCAATTTATAACATTTTTGACATGCGTTTTTCTGGATTTTTTTGTTGTTATTCTGTTTCTCACTGCTCAAATAAACCTACTGTCACGGCTGTTCGAAGGAGCGGACCAAGATGCAGCATTTTCGTAGTTCCACATATTTATTTAAACGTGAAACTTAATGCAATACATAAATGACTTGAAAAATAGGAACACAACAAACCGTGACGCAGGAGGAACAAACACACTCACAAAAGATAATAACCCACAAACCACAATGCGAAAAACCCCTACTTAAATATGATCTCTAATCAGAAGCAATGAGAATCAGCTGCCTCCAATTAGAGATCAACCCCAAACAATCCCAACATAGAAATAGACAAACTAGAACCTAAACATAGAAATAGAAAACATAGATTAACCAAAACACCCCCTGTCACGCCCTGCCCTACACTACTATAGAAAATGACGTCTTACTAGGGTCAGGACGTGACACCTACCATTAAAATTATAGACTGATAATTTCTTTGTCAGTGGGTAAACGTACAAAATCAGCAAAGGATCAAATACTTTTTTCCCTCACTGTATCATGGTATGCTGCTGCCATGTTGTGTTGCTACCATGTTGTTGTCATGTTGTGTTGCTATCATGCTGTGTTTTCATGTGTTGCTGCCATGCTATGTTGTTGTCTTAGGTCTGTCTTTATGTAGTGTTGTGGTATCTCTCTTGTCGTGATGTGTGTTTTATTTAATGTTTTATTTTTAATCCCAGCCCCTGTCCGTGCAGGAGGCCTTTTGCCTTTTGGTAGGCCGTCATTGTAAATAATCAATTGTTCTTAACTGACTTGCCTAGTTAAATAAAGGTCAAATAAAAAATAAAAAATAAAAAGCAGTGCACTATATAAGAAATAGGTTGCTTGGGACGTACCCCAGGTGTAATAAAGCTCCAAGCAGCAGTGGTCTGAGACCAGGAAGTCATCTGACTGAAGCTCTAATAGAAGCTGACACGTCTCTTCTCCTAACAGGTGGAAAGTACTCTCCTTTCTTCTTCTACCTCTCATTTTCCCCTTCTTCCTTTCTTCTCTGAAACAGAAGCCCTGGAGACCTGATTTCCACTGCTGTCTCTTTCTTCCTTTCTCTCTCTCTTTCTCATTCTCTCTCTCTCTCTATTTCTCTCTCTCCACCCATCACACTGACTCTTTGACTCTATGCTAGACAGCTGAGGTAGAACTTTCTGGCCCTTATATTAGCCTGTATGAGAGGAAAATACCACAGTAACCCACCCTTATGCTGGTCTTTTAAATTTCCTCCTTGGGAGGACAAAATAAACTATTATATTATAAATTACAGTTGACATATTCAATACAGCATAAACCTGAGCTAATGTATATAACATTCTACATCACCGCCACAATACTACTGCACATTGTGGCAGGGGACATCGATTAGTGAGTGTCACACTATGTGAACACAATCAATCACATCATTTCACGGGAGAACAAACTGCAAGGGAAAAAACGTATTGCATAAATGTTATGACACTGCAAAGTGTTGGTATGGCTGCAGGCTGTGTTGCCTTTACATTTTCTGTAATATGTAAGTAATGATGCACAGGAATCGTGGAGAGAGAACAGCCATTCATTGTAGTTGGAGGCGTTTTGTCATTGTGGCATTGAGATCTGTTTGTGGACCCTGTTTAGTTTTCTCATAGGTTTCTTCATAGAGGAAGAGAAGCAGCATTTAGGGATGGAAATATGTGGATTGTTGGTTTATTATGTATGCTGTGAAATCTTCTCTCCATTGACAACAGAGGAACCTTATCGTCAATATAGTATGTTCAACATCAAAGCAAATCTTATGTTTTGTGACAGCCTCAGAGCAGACATAGAAAACACACACACACACACACACACACACACACACACACACACACACACACACACACACACACACACACACACACACACACACACACACACACACACACATACACTGACATTCTTCTCCCTGTAGTGAAACCAGAGCTTAGTGCTTCTATTTACACACACACTCACACGCAAATACACGTGCACACACAATCCTCTCCGTAGCGCTGTGAGTAACTCTGAAAATACCATCAAATTGTGTTGCCTGGTGTAATATTGCAGTTTTGTCTCCTCTCTGTTGTTCACTTCCCTTATCTCTCACTGGCTTGTTTTCAATTGAGACCAATGCTAGAAGGAACACAGCTCCTTTCTCTCTCTCTCTCTCTCTCTCTCTCTCTCTCTCTCTCTCTCTCTCTCTCTCTCTCTCTCTCTCTCTCTCTCTCTCTCTCTCTCTCTCTCTCTCTCTCTCTCTCTCTTCTCGCTGTCTCCTCCCTCTCTTTATTCTTTGTCTCTCTCTTTCTCCTCCTCTCTCTCCCGCGCTCTCTGTCTTCTCCCTCTCTTTCTCTATCTCCCCTCCTGTTCATCTCAGATGGCGTGTAGGATTCTCCTCACATCCTCAGTTCTCCCTCCCTCTTTCTCTCTTTTCCTCTTTCCCTCGCTCTAACAGCGTGGTGTATGACTGCAGCAAGCCACAGTTCCTCTCCAACCTACCTGCAGCACACACACGCACACACACTGTGTTTCGAGACAGCGTCGACCTATGTGCAATGCAGTCTCAAACAACCCAACTCTCAACCCGTATGATTGAGCACGTCTGGCAAATGTATTTTTCGTGGTCAAAACCAGGGGTTGGAACCAACAAAAAAAATCCAATGGTTTTGTTATGAACATAACCATATTTCTTTTCATTCCGTTCGACTGTTCCGGCCACTGTTCAAACAAAATAAAGTAACGGTTTACATCATTCCTTTCTGTTCTTTTTTAACATTTAATTAGACATTAAATTACTTCAACAATCAGTGTGGATAGAGCAGCTTGCGATGGAGAGGGCAAGCTATTCTTAATGTGCATTGAACAGACAAATGTAGGGCGCGAGATGCAACTAAAATTTTGCGGGTGGGGAGAGAGCCAGAGATGATGGAGGAGGAGGCTTGGCTTGAAGTGCTGGGCATCATGTTATGACATGCATTATCTGAATTAGGCCCACACAATTAGGAGCGGCTTTTAAGAAGGAACTTTGAATGTCTTTGAACTTCTGAGAGATGGGTTAAAGGTCGACTTTGGACATGTAAAACTCTGCCCCGTTCTACATTTTCAAACAGAAATGGGGTGTGCCTTTGATGGTTTGTCGATGTGTCATTCTGGTCAGGCGCGCCGCGTCAATCATATCTAGTTCGTTAGCTAAGCTAGCCAGTAACTCTTTCAGTATGTGTTGATGTCATTTTACAGGAGTGGTTTTTGGATGGAAGCATTAGAGATCAGTAAGAAATGGCACTTCTGTAGACAAATATCTTATCCATCTTTTTTTATAAGCATTAAATGGCCTGGTATGATGGTGCATTGATCAGTTATATACTGAACAAAAATATAAATGCAACATTCAACAATTTCAAAGATTTGACTGAATTACAGTTCATATAAGGAAATCAGTCAATTGAAATAAATTCATTAGGCCCTAATCTACGGATTTCACATGACTGGGCAAGGGTGCAACCATGGGTGGGCCTTGGAGGGCATAGGCCAATCAGAATGAGTTTTTCCCCACAAAAGGGCTTTATTACAGCCAGAAATACTCCTCAGCATGCTGTGCTGAGGGAATAAACACACGCTCATGCACACACACAGACACACACACACAGTCTTGTATAACTAACCTTGTGGGGACACACAATTCAGTCCCATTCAAATTCCTATTTTCCTTAAACCTAACCCTGACCTTAACCCTAAACCTAACCCTAAAACTAACCCTAGCTCCTATCCCTAACCCTAAACCTAACCCTAATTCTAACCTTAACCCTAAACCCCCTAGAAATAACATTTGACCTTGTGGGGACTAATAAAAAGGCCTCAGTTGGTCAAATGTTTGTTTGTTTACTATTCTTGTGGGGACTTGTGGTATAGTTAAACACTCCCCCCCCCACCCCCCCCCCCACACACACACACACACACACACACAAACATGTCAATGTCAATGATTCAATGGAGGCCACGTCATTAAAAACACACACTAACCTGCAGAGTGATAAATGATCACATCTAAATTTGGAAAGACATAGATACAAACAGATCACTCTGGAGTCAGATGTTAACAGAATGTGTCATTTAGCCTATTCAAAACAAAAACTATGTTTCAAGTCAGAATTGGGCAGTTCTGATGCCGAAAAATATAGGAAATTCTTGGCTACTTCAACTATATTTTATTTTGGCAAAAAAAGTTTGGCTAGATGGCAACAAAAACGTACTGAAAACCCTACCAAGATTATAATTTAGTTCAACTACCACCAAGCTACTGCATAATGTAGTTACAGCTTTTAAGAATCACTTTGGCACTAATTTCAGAACCTTGTGGTCATTTTTCAAAACTCTTGACACAAAACTCAAAACGGTCATCACTTGTAACACAGGCTGTCCACTGTTCAATACATTGCATTGTGCATTCATTTCTTTAAAGAAACCTTGCACTTGCAGAATCATTGGTTCAAATAAGTAATTTATCATGAAATACCATAGGAACATTAATTTAGATCACACACACACAAGAGACCGATAGTTTCACTGTGTAGTTGTTCATACAATCATTAAATATTGTAGTACAAAATATGTGATACATGTTTCATTACGCTACTACATGTAAATACATCACTGTAAAAGGACTAGTAGAGAGAATACTACAGACACAGTGGAATCATTGAACAAAATATGACATTTATTGATGAAATACAATAAAATCACAACATAGGTTTCTTTGAATCAAAGCAAAAATAATTAGCTACAAAAAAAGAAAAAACAGTTAAAGGTCAACTGCAGTGTTACTGTAAAAAGCAAAACAAAAGATTGATTACTGTACTTCTATATTTCCATCAACCCTGTCTTGTGGATTTGGCCACAGGTTCTCATCCACATCACAATGGATGTTTTCATTGGCCAAACATCTTGGGAAGAGTCTTCGGGCGTGGCAAATCCAGGCCTGACGCTGGTCTGCCGTGATGTCATTGCATGCGTCATCCATGGCCTGGAGAAGGGTGGCTTGTTCGTGAGGGCGCATATCATATATGCGCCCTCCTCCATGTGGAGAAAAAATCCTCAATCGGGTTAAGGAAAGGAGAGTATGGGGGTAAGTACAGGGTGGTAAATTGTGGATGGGCCTGAAACCATGCTTGCACCATTTGAGCATGGTGGAACCTGACATTATCCCACACAATGACATAGGTCATGCCATCAGCTCTACAGACCTGATTTAGCTCATCAAGGAAGGTTACATTTGAACAGCAAATCATGTGGCTGCCTGCAACTCAATATATAGAGTATATAGAGTAGAGCACTTTAGTTGTTGTTCGACCTAACATTAGAACGGGCAAGATGCGTGATCTAAGCAACTTTGACCGTGGTATGATTGTTGATGCCACACCTGGTGATTCCAGCATATCAGAAACAGCTGCCTTCCTGGGATTGTTACGCACTACAGTCTCTAGAGTTTACAGAGAATGGTGCGATAAACAAAACACATTCAGTGAGCGGCAGTTCTGTGGGCAAAACACCTTGCTAATGAGAGAGGTCAGAGGACCTCCATACTCATTCAACCTAACAGAAAGGCCACAAATGCTCAAATAGCAGCTGTTTAAAACAGTGGTGTGCAGAAGGGGACCTCTTAACGTACAACACCGTGAATAATTCAGGCTGTTGTGGAGGTAAAAGGGGGTCCTACACAGTACTAGATAGGTGTACCTAATAAAGTGGCCAGAGTGTACAGTAATGTCGAATCTGAAAACATGGTCTGGAAAAGTGGTAAATGGGACCATAGAAACAGTGTCTGATAAAGAATGATGATGAAATATTACATCCATAGATAATGTAGTCCAATTGGTTCATGTTCCACGGTAATTGGTGTCAATGGATCTTGTTATCCTGAAACTTTCATGATCTAAACATGGAATATTGTTTGTCAGTTTCCATAAAACTATGCATTAAGAGTAATGTAACAGCTACTCATCATTTTGATCAGTTGTATCAATTGATAGTTAGATCATTGTAATGAAATGAATAGACAGTCATTTCAGATGTAATGTGTGAATTGCATTTTGAAATGGTAATACTTTGATGTTAAGTTGTGTCATTTTGAACAGGTGATTTTAGTTCAATGAACAAATGATCTTTACTGTATGTGTATTGTATCCAAGCAATTGGAAAAAGTGTTAGAGTTTTGAAAAATAGGCATTTTGATCATTAGTTATGAGTTTTGTGTCTAGAGTTTTGAAAAATGACATCAAGGTTCTGAAATTAGTGCCAAAGTGATTGTAAAAAACTGTAAAGTACAAGTTCAAATTAATTCAAATCAAATGTATTGGTCACATACACAGGGTTAGCAGATGTACTGCTAACCTACAAAGCATTACATGGGCTTGCTCCTACCTATCTTTCCGATTTGGTCCTGCCGTACATACCTACACGTACGCTACGGTCACAAGACGCAGGCCTCCTAATTGTCCCTAGAATTTCTAAGCAAACGGCTGGAGGTAGGGCTTTCTCCTATAGAGCTCCATTTTTATGGAATGGTCTGCCTACCCATGTGAGAGACGCAGACTCAGTCTCAACCTTTAAGTCTTTACTGAAGACTTATCTCTTCAGTAGGTCCTATGATTAAGTATAGTCTGGCCCAGGAGTGTGAAGGTGAACGGAAAGGCTGGAGCAACGAACCGCCCTTGCTGTCTCTGCCTTGTCGGTTCCCCTCTTCCCACTGGGATTCTCTGCCTCTAACCCTTTTACAGGGGCTGAGTCACTGACTTACTGGTGTTCTTCCATGCCGTCCATGGGAGGGGTGCGTCACTTGAGTAGGTTGAGCCACTGACGTGGTCTTCCTGTCTGGGTTGGCGCCCCCCCCTTGGGTTGTGCCGTGGCGGACATCTTTGTGGGCTATACTCGGCCTTGTCTTCGGACGGTAAGTTGGTGGTTGTAGATATCCCTCTAGTGGTGTGGGGGCTGTGCTTTGGCAAAGTGGGTGGGGTTATATCCTGCCTGTTTGGCCCTGTCCGGGGGTATCATCGGATGGGGCCACAGTGTGTTCTGATCCCTCCTGTCTCAGCCTCCAGCATTTATGCTGCAGTAGTTTATGTGTCGGGGGGCTAGGGTCAGTCTGTTACATCTGGAGTATTCTCTTGTCTTATCCGGTGTCCTGTGTGAATGTAAATATGCTCTCTCTAATTCTCTCTTTCTTTCTTTCTTTCTCTCGGAGGACCTGAGCCCTAGGACTACCTGGCATGATGACTCCTTGCTGTCCCCAGTCCACCTGGCCATGCTGCTGCTCCAGTTTCAACTGTTCTGCCTGCGGCTACGGAACCCTGACCTGTTCACCGGACGTGCTTGTTGCACTCTCGACAATTACTATGATTATTATTATTTGACCATGCTGGTCATTTACGAACATTTTAACATCTTGACCATGTTCTGTTATAATATCCACCCGGCACAGCCAGAAGAGGACTGGCCACCCCTCATAGCCTGGTTCCTCTCTAGGTTTCTTCCTAGGTTTTTGGCCTTTCTCAGGAGTTTTTCCTAGGGAGTTTTTCCCAGCCACCGTGCTTCTTTCACATGCATTGCTTGCTGTTTGGGGTTTTAGGCTGGGTTTCTGTACAGCACTTTGAGATTTCAGCTGATGTACGAAGGGCTATATAAATAAATTTGATTTGATTTGATTTGATGTTATTGCGAGTGTAGCGAAATTCTTGTGCTTCTAGTTCCGACCATGCAGTAATATCTAACAAGTAATCTAAAAATTCCACAACAACAGACTAATACACACACATCTAAGTAAAGGGATGGAATAAGAATATATACATATAAATATATGGATGAGCGATGACCGAGCGGCATAGGCAAGATGCAGTAGATGGTATAAAATACAGTATGTACATATGAGATGAGAAATGCAAGATATGTAAACATTATTAAAGTGGCATTATTTAAAGTGGCATTGTTTAAAGTGACTAGTGATCCATTTATTAAAGTGGCCAATGATTTCAAGTCTGTATGTAGGCAGCAGCCTCTCTGTGTTAGTGATTGCTGTTTAACAGTCTAATGACCTTGAGATAGAGGCTGTTTTTCAGTCTCTCAGTCCCAGCTTTGATGCACCTGTACTGACCTTGCCTTCTGGATGGTAACGGGGTGAACAGGCAGTGGCTCGGGTGGTTGTTGTACTTGATGATCTTTTTGGCCTTCCTGTGACATCGGGTGATGGAGGTGTCCTGGAGGGCACCGGTGATGCATTGGGCAGATCGCACCACCCTCTGGAGAGCCTTGCGGTTGTGGGCAGTGCAGTTGCCGTACCAGGCGGTGATAAAGCCAAACAGGATGCTCTCAATTGTGCATCTGTAAAAGTTTGTGAGAGTTTTAGGTGTCAAGCCAAATTCACCACGCCTTCTTCACCACGCTGTCTGTGTGGGTGGAACACTTCAGTTTGTCTGTGATGTGTATGCCAAGGAACTTAACATTTTCCACCTTCTCCACTGCTATCCCGTCAATGTGGATAGGGGGCTGCTCTCTCTGCTGTTTCCTGAAGTCCACAATCATCTCCTTTGTTTTGTTGACGTTGAGTGAGAGGTTGTTTTCCGAGTGCCCTCACCTCCTCCCTGTAGGCTGTCTCGTCGTTGTTGGTAATTAAGCCCACTACTGTTGTGTCGTCTGTTGTGTCGTCATCACTTGATGATTGAGTTGGAGGCGTGCATGGCCACGCAGGCATAGGTGAACAGGGAGCACATGAGGGGGCTGAGCATGCACCCTTGTGGGGCCCCAGTGTTGAGGATCAGCGAAGTGGAGATGTTGTTTCCTACCTTCACCAACTGGGGGCGGCCCGTCAGGAAGTCCAGGACCCAACTGCACAGGGCGGGGTTGAGACCCAGGGCCTCAAGTTTAATGATGAGCTTGGAGGGTACTATGGTGTTGAATGCTGAGCTGTAGTCAATGAACAGCATTCTTACATAGGTATTCCTCTTGTCCAGATGGGATAGGGACATGTGCAGTGTGATAGCGATTTCATCGTCTGTGGACCTATTGGGGCGGTATGCAAATTCAAGTGGGTCTAGGGTGACATGTAAGGTGGAGGTGATATTTAGTTCAGTTACCGTTGCCTTCTTGGGTACAGGAACAATGGTGGCCATCTTAAAGCATGTGGGGACAGCAGACTGGGATAGGGAGAGATTGAATGTGTTCGTAAACACAACAGCCAGCTGGTCTGCGCATGCTCTGAGGACGCGGCTAGGGATGTCGTCTGGGCCGGCAGCCTTGCGAGGGTTAACACATTTAAATGTCTTACTCACGTCGGCCACGGAGAAGGAGAGGGAAGGCCCGCAGTCCTTGGTAGCGGGCCGTGTTGGTCACACTGTACTATCCTCAAAGCAGGCAAAGAAGGTGTTTAGTTTGTCTGGAAGCAAGACGTCGGTGTCCGTGATGTGGCTGGTTTTCTTTTTGTAGTCCGTGATTGCCTGTAGACCCTGCCACATACGTCTCGTGTCTGAGCCGTTGAATTGCGAGTCCACTTTGTCCCTATACTGACATATCGCCTGTTTGATTGCCTTGCAGAGGGAATAACTACAGTACACTGTTTGTATTCGGCTATATTCCCAGTCATCTTTCCATGGTTAAATGCGGTGGTTTGCGCTTTCAGTTTTGCACGAATTCCGCCATCTATCCATGGTTTCTGGTTAGGGTAGGTTTTAATAGTCACAGTAAGTACAACATCTCGAATGCACTTCCTTATAAACTCACTCACCGAATCAGCGTATAAATCGATATTATTCTCTGAGGCTGCCCGAACATTCCCAGTCCGCGTGATCAAAACAAGCGTGGACGCGTGGATTCCGATTGGTCAACCAGCATTGAATAGTTCTTGTCACGGGTACATCCTGTTTGAGTTTCTGCCTATAGGATGGGAGGAGCAAAATGAAGTCATGGTCAGATTTGCCGAAGGGAGGGCGGGGGAGGGCCTTGTATGCATCGCGGAAGTTAGAGTAGCAATGGTCCAGTGTATTGCATGCACGAGTGCTACAATCAATATGCTGATAGAATTTAGGTAGCCTTGTTCTCAAATGTTCTTTGTTAAAATCCCCAGCTACAATAAATGCAGCCTCAGGATATATGGTTTCCAGTTTGCATAGAGTCCAGTGAAGTTCCTTGAGGGCCACGTCGCGGTATCTGCTTGAGGGGGGATATACACGACTGTGACAATAACCAACGAGAATTCTCATGGCCGATAATATTTTCGGCATTTGATTGTGATTCATTCTAGGTCAGGTGAACAAAAGGACTTGAGTTCCTGTATGTTGTTACGATTACACCATGAGTTGTTAATCATGAAGCATACCCCCCACCCTTCTTCTTCTCAGAGAGATGTTTATTTCTGTCGGCACGATGCATAAAGAATCCTGGTGGCTGTACTGACTCCAACAACATATCCCGAGAGAGCCATGTTTCCGTGAAACAGAGTATGTTACAATCCCTGATATCTCTCTGGAAAGCAACCCTTGCCCTAATTTCATCTACCTTGTTATCTAGAGACTGGACATTGTCGAGTAATATACTTGGAAGCGGTGGGTGGTGTGCACACCTCCAAAGTCTGACCAGGAGACCGCTTCGTCTACCTCTTCTGCGGCGACGTTGTTTTGGGTCAGCCTCTGGAATCAGATCACATGCCCTGGGTGGTGGTGTGAACAAAGGATCCGCTTCGGGAAAGTTGCATTCCTGGTCGTAATGTTGGTAAGTTGACGTCGCTCTGATATCCAATAGTTCTTCCCGGCTGTATGTAATAACACTTAAACTTTTCTGGGCTAACAATGCAAGAAATAATACATTAAAGAACAAAATACTGTATAATTTCCTAAGGACTAGAAGCGAGGCGACCCTCTCTGTCGGCGCCATCTTGCTACTAGTTGAACTACAGTACATGAAGTTCACTATTCCCCAACACTGGTATGCACATGGCATGGTATGTGTGTACGTGCGCGCCCGATGTGTGTGTGTTGGATTTGATGAGATGAGTCAAGGACTGAGTTCAGTCCTATGTGGGCCTTACAGTACAGCTAATCCCTGACTCTGGTTCCAACTCACTGACTGTCTGCATCTCTCTCACTCGCTAAGTCTCTCTCTCTCTCTCTACACCTATTTCTCTCTCTCTACAGCTCTTTCTCGCTACACCTCTCTCTCTCTACACCCCTCTATCTTTCTCTCTCTCTTTCCATCTCTTTCTGTCTCTCTTTCTCTCTTCGAATCCCAAGTCCCCAATTGAGCAGTGGAGGCTCCTCAGAGGAGGAAGGGACCGTCCTCCTCAGTGAATTTCATAAAAATAAAAATGGTCAAAGTTATCATTTTTAAGTAAAACTATGCTAAATATAATCACATCAACAAATAATGTATTACAGTTTTTCCCAATTGTTAACACAAGTTTGCTGAAGCTACATCTCATGTACTCAAAACTCTAAACACAAAACACAAAACAGTTAGCCAATTTCCCCAAACCCCACAGTATCACGCCCTAACCTCAGATTGCCGTATATTTTCTCTTTTTTGGGTTAGGTCAGGGTGTGATGTGGGGTGGGCATTCTATGCCATTCTATGTTTTCTATTTCTTTGTGTTTAGCCGAGTATGGTTCCTAATCAGAGGCAGCTGTCTATCGTTGTCTCTGATTAGGAATCATACTTAGGCAGCCCTTTTTCCCTCCTTCTGTGTGGGATCTTGTTTTTGTCAGCTCAGTAAGCCTGCAGTACGTGACGTTCGTTTTTCCTTGGTTTGTTATTTTGTTTGAGTGTTCTGAGTTACAATAAATATAAATATGAGCACTTTCCACGCTGCACCTTGGTCTACTCCTTTTGACGATCGTCACAGACAGACATCTTGCAAAATGAAACACAGCAATCAAAATCATGTACTCCCTGCTCAAAATAGAACTCTGCCTACAAATGAGACACCCACACACATCAAATGAATCTAACTTAGTGACAACCCGAGATCGCACTAATGTGACATGTTCGAAACACTAATATGAGAACCTATTTCAGTGTAAAGACTAAGATGTTCTTGTTATACTGTATATTGTTTGTGTGTACTCAAACAAGAAAGGAACACAAATGAAGAAAATGTGGTTTTATATTTCAACATGACTCAATACATGTCAAACAGCATACTGTAAGCACACAGTAAAATTGCAAAAATACAGTAAATATATGTTGCATATGCAAAGGAATAAAAATAGGCCTATATTGTACTGTATGTCAGATCAATTGTACGGAATAGATACAAAAAACTGTCGAAATACAGTTAAATCATAAATCAAGAAACAAATACTCCATTGCGAAAACAAAACCAGTCATGTCTGTTTTGGTCCAGCCACAGTTTTTCATCAACATCAGAGGCGATATTCTCCTTGGCCAGACAGCGAGGGAAATATCTTCTGGCATGACGCATCCACCCCTGACTGGCATCCACCACAGGCCATTGCCTGGAGATGGGCCATATGTTCATGGGGTTTGTGATCATACACCTTCCACCGCCATGCTAAAAACAACTCCTCAATGGGGTTGAGAAATGGGGAATATGGTGGGAGATGTAAACCAGTAAACCTGGGATGGTCATGGAACCAGTTGTGGACCTGAGCAGCCCGTTGTCTCAAATTAGAACATACATTTGCTACTCAGGATCACATGGCCCTCTTTGCTCTGGCTGAAAAAGATTATCATGTAAGGTGTTGAGGAAATGAAAGAGATGGGCAGTGTTGTATGGTCCAAGGGTGGCATGGCGGGGGAGGACCCCATTGTGGCTCATAGCTGCGCATATGGTGGAATTTCCCCCGCGCTGGCCAGGTACCTTAACGATGGTGCGTTGACCAATGATGTTCCTTCCTCTCCTCCTCATCTATGCTAAATTGAATCCAGCCTCATCTATGAATAATAGTTCCTAGGGGATGGTACTTGCATCCAACTCCATGATTCTTTGAAATGACAGTATATACTGTAATTGCTGTGTAGTAACGTTCACTGGCAACATCAATGAGTCTCTAATGTTTCAAGAGAGTAACACTGGTACATTACCTACTTGCACATATCGTACCGTTTATCCTTCACTCTTTGGGAATTCCTTTCAAATGGGTCTCTGTGGATCTGCTTCCTCCGAAGACAGTGCTTCTTAAGGATGGTTATAAGCTCACTCTGATGTTATGGAAGACGGCAGTGTTTTCAATAATCTGTCGTTGGAGTTCACAACGGCAGCCCCCTGTTGGTCTGTAAATAGACGCGTTCTACAAAAACAAAATAGCATCCAGTACAGTAAACACTACAGTAATACAGTATGCAAGATAAACATGTTACCAAGTACTACAGCTCCCAATTGTATACATACAGTAAAACATGAAACGTTTACTTTGTTTCCCCTTACAGTATGTATTGGAATCTACAGTCTTTACTGTGCTTTATGTTGTACTACTGTTAAGTAGTAAAAGTAGTAGATAGGTATGTATGTACTGCAGACGTTGGACCTGTTCTCATCTTGGAACGTCCAGATGATGGATGCTATGGTGAAGCTGCTCAGATTGGGCTGCACTCTTTGCCCAGTCTCTCTCAAGGTCAAAGCATGGTTGACCACATGGTCCACCACAGTCGCCCGAATTTCATCAGAGATTACTCTCTTTGTTCTTGGTCTTCCTCCACCTCCACCTCCACCGCTACCTCTACCTCTCTCTGCCAAGTTTTGCTTCCATTGTTCTCCAAACACAGGAGTACTCACCTGTGGCCTTTTTATCCATACCAAAGGTCTGATTGCAAAGTGAACATTTACGCATTTAGTGTGTGCACGTGAAAAGGGATAGTGATGAATTGGTAATTGAGCCTGGCTTGTTGACAATGTGGCTTTTAATTTGAACACAAGATATTTTAGTTGTGAAGGTTGTGCCAAAGGTAGAGAATTGTGTGTTGTGTTTTGCCAAATGTTTGTTATAGAATTGAAATCTGAGTGCAAAACAAAACAACACTATTTTGCACTGTCTGTCACCTGTGTCAAGATACAACTGAATGCTCCAAAGTCTCATAATTATTGCACAACTTAAGATTTCACTGCACAAATGCCATACACGGACAAACACACAGGGGTTTTAGCACCATCATAGAAGACACTCTCTGGCGCAGAGCGGGCCGTTGTCTGGAGAAGACTTTAATAAGATGAGAGTGAATTACCCTGCTCTTGTTCTCCAGCCTCGTCTCAGAGCAAAACGTATTATATTTTACAAAAATCCATACCACTCTATTTAGTGTGATATGTTACTTTATGATAGGTTTCAATATTTTATCCGTTTAGTATGATCTATTACGTTCGACTGTTTTAGTTTGGTATGGTTACATAAGACAGTAGGATACTTAAGGCAGAAATTTCAAAAGGGTTTTTGGAGGGTGGTTGGTTGCACATGGCGTCTACTGTTACCAACCCAAAGGTTGCATGTTTGAATCTCATCACGCACAACTTTTGCATTTTAGCTAATTAGCAACTTTTCAACTACTTACTACTTTTTAGCTACTATGCAACTACTTAGCATGTTAGCTAATACATCTCCTAACCCTAACCCCTAACCTATTGTAGCATATCATATTAAAGCAGTCGAATGTAGCATATCATAACGAAGCAGTCAAACGTAATATATCGCTAAACAGGTCAAAGCAAACTGGTTCAATCAAGATGTAGGATACACTACGTCCTACAATTCGGAATATATTGTGTGACTGCAATTACATTTGTAGGCCAATGTCATTTAACCTAATGTAAAGTAACATATCATACTAAATGGAGTGGCACGGATTTGATAAAAATATAATACGTTTTGCTCTGAGACCAGGTTGCTCTCTCTCTCTCTTCCCCTTGTAAGACAGGATCATGTAATAGCACAAGTACTCTACTCCTCTAACCTCTTTCTCTCTTTATTTCTCTCTCTCTCTCTGGCCTCACCCATTATCATCCAACTACTACGCACTATTCACAATTATTATATCTACTACATGGAGGGAAAGGAGAGAGAGACTAAGAGATGAGAGAAAGTCCCTCATTCACTGTGCTATCTATCTCTCCTTAGACAAGGGACAGAAGGGTTGAGAAAGAGAGAACTCCCTTGAGAAGCCTGTACAGCCTCACTAGGCCAATGCAATCTATTTGTGAATCTGGGGGCCTGGTGATAGGACATCTGCTCCTTTCTGCATTGATTAGTTTGCCTGGTCAGATAAAACTGGAGGATGATGTAACAGTGAGGACAAATGGAGAATGTGGGATCATGTATGAAATGTCAAAATCAAATCAAATTTGATTTGTCACATACACATGGTTAGCAGACGTTAATGTGAGGGTAGCGAAATGCTTGTGCTTCTAGTTCCGACAGTTCAGTAATATCTAACAAGTAATGTCTTCATTATTTTGGAACTTTTGTCAGTGTAATGAGAGAGAGAAAGAGAGAGAGAGAGAGAGAGAGAGAGAGAGAGAGAGAGAGAGAGAGAGAGAGAGGAGGGTCATACAGACAAGATACAGCACAGAGGAGCAAAGAGAGGAGAGGAGAGAGGAGCGCAGATGATAAGCTTCTGCTAAAGATGTTCCCTCCTGTCCCAACTAGTCCAAGTGATTAATGACGTTCTCTCTCTCTCTCTCTCTTCTCTGTTTTAGCACAGTGGACACTGCCTCTCTGAGTGTAGTTGGAGTGAGCAATGTTGGTTTGGTGTATAAGGCTGCCATCTAGAGGTGCAGTAATTGTAAGAACACAATTGTTATACAGGATCATCTTTCTCTCCAAAATATCCACCCAGAATTTTAGATGTATCGCTTTGGATAGAGCAGGAACATCCATCTCCTACTTTACCACACACACACACACACACACACACACACACACACACACACACACACACACACACACACATCCTTAACAGAAGAAATACTCCCCCCTCCACTCTCTCTCTGAAATATATATGAATACACTTACCACATTGCTTTTCCCAAAACAACTTTTATATTTCTTCTCTCTACTTTATTCTGTGTTTCCCAACTGAGTCCCTAAGTAGGAAGTAGCTCCCAAAGTTCCTGTGGGGTTCTGGGAATCAGCTCTGTGTAACATTTTTTATTTATTTAACCTTTATTTAACTAGGCAGTTAAGAACACATTTTTATTTGGGGCAGCAGGGTAGCCTAGTGGTTAGAGTGTTGGATTAACAACCGAAAGGTTGCAACTTCAAATCCCTGAGCTGAAAAGGTACAAATCTGTTGTTCTGCCCCTGAACAGGCAGTCAGCCCACTGTTCCTAGGCTGTCATTGAAAATAAGAATTTGTTTTTAACTGACTTCCCTGGTAAAATGTATAGTGATGGCCTACACCTGCCAAATCCAGATGATGCTGGGCCAATTGTGCGCCCCCCTATGGGACTCACAGAGGGTTGTGATACAGCCTGGAATCAAATCAGGGTGTCTGTAGTGATTCCTTTAGCACTGAGATCTGGTGCCTTAGACCGTTGCGCCACTCGGGAGCCCAACATGAATACTAACGTCATTTCCTGGACTAGTGTTGTCTTATGGATACATGAGACAGAGTAGAACTCATAAACAGTGACTTTCTTTCTAATGACCACATGGAGGTGCTATAAAACCCCACCTAAGTCAGGTCCTAACTGCAGAGCCTATCACTGGATAGAGGGTGCATCCCAAAAGTCTAAATTGGCTTCCTCTCCTCCTCTCCTTGTCTCCCCTTCTCCCCTTCTTATGCATTGAAGGAGACAGAATAGACGAAAGCAGCATAACAATGTTTACCTATCAGGTGTTCGCCCCAAACAGAACAAATCTTCCATATGGGTGCAAAGGAATGAGAGAAGATGAGGAGAGGAGGAGAGGAAGCCAATTTAGACTATTGATACGCAGCCAGAGTTCACCAAAAGGCCACCAACTATTCCGTAGATAGATAGTGTTATTAAGTCAGCTAATTGCGCATCGTAAACCAACACAACACGTAAACACATGAGCCAAAACGCTATTATGATCAATGAACACATTGATCTTTTCTGGGCTTTTCTAGTAGCCCCATCCTCATTATGAGGTATCATTCATTTTGACTCATTTTGCAATTAAACACAAGGACACCTCGGAAAATAGAATATCATTCCGGGGATGTTTATGAGTTTGGCAAAGAGGTTTAGCTGGCTTACTCTGGTTGCTAAATCTCTTTCTGCTGTAGCCAACTTTGTGGCATGTCAACAACAAAGAATTTGGCCCGAGCAGAAACAGAATTTATAGCTTATAGCTTAGCTACACTCCTGAGTCTTAAATGATCAAATGATAATCTTCAAAGTTTCTCGACATTGAATGAGAACAGTCAGCTGTCAAGGTAAAGGAGTTTATGGCAGTGTGTGAGTTACACAGTAAACCTGCTCCTCCTTCTATTGATCCCAATGATCCACTGTATTAGCCTACAGACCCTATCTGTCTTTACCTGGGGACACAGTTATGACACCTGATAGGAGTTACACGACAGAGAGGTAGCGAGACTAGGAAGGAAGGTAGACAGACAGAAATCGACCTACGGCGAGAGAACAGGCTGGACAGAAAGAGACACAGAGAAACAGACAGAAGGAGGTATACAGATAGAAAGGGAGGAAGAGAGAGACCGAGAAGAAAAGAGCGATAGAACAAGACAGCGAGAGAGAGAGAGAGAGAGAGAGACACACAGAGAGACACAGAGAGAGCGAGAGAGAAGCAAGTCTGAATTCTAGACTACAGACAACCAGTGAGGGGACCAGGAGGTGTGACAAGGAGACAGTTGTACCCCGTCTACAGAGCTCTGATTAGCAGGCTGGGTCACCCTCTACAGAGGAGACTGGAAGTCAGTGGAGGGGAACCAGATAGGCCGGTGGTGCAGGATATGTCAGGGCACCATGGAGTCCCACAGAGACAGACTCCAGAGTGTGTCCCCCCCCAAGGTGTTGTCTCACTCAATTGAGCGGATCCTGAGGAGAGCACCGTGTCTGGATGGGGAGGAGAGGGGGGGCGGAGGAGAGGAGGAGAGAGGGAGCATGGCGGGAGAGACGGGGTCTGTGTGTGTGAAGACCACCGCTGAGCAAGAGCCTAAAGTCAACAGATGCCCAGGTGTGTTTAGTCAGTGGTTCCAAAGGCTCAGTTTGTTGGAGCACGCTGTGGATTTGATTAACTGTTTGCTGCGGTTTTGATCAAAGTATCTGCTAAATGACCCTATTAGTAGCAGTAGAAAACTTGAATATCCAAAATACAAGGGGAAAACTCATTTCAATGAAGCAAGATCAATAGATAAGGACATCATATTTTCAATAGTGTGGATTGTGTTTCTTGTGCTACAGCCTTCTAAACTGTGGAGTTTAACTCAGAGTTTGGAAGCAGAGTAAGTGAATGGAATTGTAACAGTATTGAATGAGGAAAGAGTGCTTTATATTTCATTTGAAGAAGGTTTACATTTGTTCTGGCTAAGTGTTTCTATCCTCTCCGGTGTACTAAAGCTCAAGTACAGCAGAGGCAAGAGTCAGAGGTTGTTTTATGGTTTTGTCCTTTTTTTCTACCCTTTTATATGGTGGTGCTTTGATGTTGATTTTGAAAAATGTCTTGTTCGTGATTCATAAATGCTCAATGCTCCGTCTTTTCTAAAAAGCCGCTTAGGGAATTGGATTACTTCAAATTCCATTCTGGAGGAACATAAAAAACCGACAATAAACAAAACAATTATGATTAGAAATACACTTGAGACACGGTAATGGGAATTACTGTATAGCTATGGGTTGTTTTAACCTTTACTTAAGGACAAAAATGTTCTGCAAATGTGTTTCCCCCTGTATATTTAGTGCACAAATAATAACTTATTTCCTGTCATAACCGTTTCTGTAACTGTCAAGGTCTAATTGTATTTGGATAGTTACCTGTAAATACTGTAGACTTTAAGTGCCATATTTAGCTAAACGGCCAAACACATTTACAGAGTTTGCTAAATATCTGCTTTCCATTTCGAAAGCAATAAATTGTGTTTGTGTGTGTGTGTGTGTGTGTGTGTGTGTGTGTGTGTGTGTGTGTGTGTGTGTGTGTGTGTGTGTGTGTGTGTGTGTGTGTGTGTGTGTGTGTGTTTTGTTTGGAGTAGTGTCACGGAGAAGCAGTCGGCGGGTACGAACCACATTCAACTCGGCCCAGCTAGAGGTGCTAGAGAGGTCCTTCCAGGATAGCCAATATCCTGACATATATTCCAGAGAACTACTGGCCTCCCAAACACAGCTGTCAGAGGCACGAGTACAGGTACGTACACTACTGTGTGGATTTGCGCGTGTGTGTGTGCGCATGCATTTCTGTGTGTTTGGTTGGTTTCTTGATGGTCCTCTAACATACAGTGAGCACCATAATTCATTGGACAGTGACCATTATTTTGTTATTTTGGTTCTGTACTCTAGCACTTTGAGTTTGAAAGGATACAATGACAATGAGGGTGAAGTGCAGACTGTCAGCTTTAATTTGAAGGTATTTTCATACATATCGGATGAACCGTTTAGAAATTATAGAAGCTTTTGTACATAGTCCACACATTTTCAGGCATCAAAAAACATTGGACAGTTTAACATAATGTAGAATAAAGTAACCATTGTTAATATTTGGTGGCATATCCTTTGCATGCAATGAGTGCTTGAAGTCTGCGATGCATCGACATCACCAGACGCTGGGTATCTTCCCTGGTGATGCTATGCCAGACCTGTACTGCAGCCATCTTGAGTTCCTGCTTGTTTCGGGGACTTATTGCCTTCAGTCTCCTCTTCAGCATGTAAAATGCATGTTCAATTGGATTCAGATCCGGTGATTGACTCGGCCAGTCAAGGATTTTCCACTTTTTGGCCATCAAAAACCCCTTCGTTGCTCTAGCAGTATGTTTAGGGTCAATGTCTTGTTGCATGATGAAGTGCCGTCCAATGAGTTTGGAGGCATTTGGTTTTATCTGAGCAGATAAAATATTTCTGTAGACTTCAGAATTCATTGTTCTACTTCTGTCTGCAGTCACATCATCGATGAAGACAAGTGAGCCTGTTCCACTGGCAGTCATACAGGCCCAAGCCATAACACCCCCTCCACCATGTTTCACGGATGAGGTGGTATGCTTTGGATCATGGGCATGTCATTTTTTCTCCACACTTTCCTCTTTCCATCACTCTGGTACATGTTAATCTTTGTCTCATCTGTCCACAATACTTTTTTTCCCAGAACTCTTGGGGCTCTTTTAGGTGCTTTTTAGCAAACTGTAATCTCGCCTTTCTGTTCTTCAGGCTTATCAGTGGTTTGCATCTTGTAGTGTACCCTCTGTGGTCCTGCTGGTGTAGTCTTCTACATATGGTAGACTTTGACACATCTACACCTGCATCCAGGAGAGTGTTTTTGATCTGTTGGGCTGTTGTCAGGAGGGGTTTCTTCACCATAGAGAGTATTCTCCGGTCATCTACTACAGTGGTCTTCCTCAGTCTACCGGTACTTTTAACATAATTGAGTTCACCGGTTGTTTTTTTCTTGTTAATGATGAACCAAACTGTTGACTTGGGCATGCCCAGGGTTTTTGCAATGTTCCTGATTGATTGATTTTCATTTCTGAGTCTTATGACGGCCAGCTTCATTTGCATCGACACTGCTGTCCTCCTCATGTTGTCACACACCAACAACAACCTCCAAAGGCAATAGCAAAGTCTAGAATCAATACTATTCATCAACAGCTCTCCTGCATTCACTAACGACACAAATGAGTACACCTGCCTAACGACACACATCTGTGAAGCCAATTCAGCAAATGCTTGTAGTACCTTAAAATGTGTGGACCATGTACAAAAGGTACTGTCATTTCTAAACGGTTCATCCGATATGTATGAAAATACCCTCAAATTAAAGCTGACAGTCTGCACTTCACCCTCATTGTCATTGTATCCTTTCAAACTCAAAGTGCTAGAGTAGAGAACCAAAATAACAAAAAAGTGGTCACTGTCCAATGAATTATGGTGCTCACTGTATCTGCTGTGTGTTGTCATCCTGACCCAGATATGGTTCCAGAACCGCCGGGCCAAGTGGAGGAAGACTGGAGCTCTGGGAGAGAGCAGAGGATTGGACAAACTCTTAGACATCAACCAACAGCCTGAGAGGATTGTGCCGCTTCCTCCCCTGATTGGATCCTTCCAAACCAGGCCACACCCACTACGGCACAAGCTCTTCATCTCCAGGCCACCCTACCATCCCATTGGTGTTTACCAGAACTTCCTGCCCAAGCTCCACCCAGCCCTGGTACCCTACTCTGAGCCCTACCTGCTTCCCCTCCCAGCCCAGTCCTAATTGACCCCAATGACACACACCATACCTGGACACACACTCAGCTGACAGACGCACATACCGGACGCCTTGTATGTCAAATATGTCTGTCCCTGTACATATGTGTTTTCTGTACGTAAAACAATTCTACTCATACAGAAATCGGCTATTTTCATTAATTTCATACAAAGTATCATAAATAAAGGTCTTCAGTCTGAGCATGATTAGCTGAATCAGGTGTGTTATTGTAGGGCTGGAATGAAACACCCAGTAGGTCTCCAGGACCAGAGTTGGAGACCCATGTCCCAGACTGATCCTGGGTTCTCGGGGATTCTGAGAAACACTCTGACTCAGTCATCATCATCAGTGTTACGTCACTTCCATAGTCAACCATATAGTTCCTTGAATCTGAGTCGTCCTCTCAAAGGGTAAAGTAGTTTATGTGATATGATATGATTAATAGGACAATGCTCTGGAGTCTTTAAACAATGAACATTTATGGGTGACGATTGCCAAGGAAACTATTATATATTATCTTGAGGTATTTATAGTAGAAACTCAATAAATTACATGTAGCCCACACATACGGTGCCAGGGTTTGAGAGAAAGAAAGATAGAGAGAGAGAGAGAGAGAGGGGGAGAGAGAGAGAGGGTTATTTCAGATGATATGGGGCCTATAAAAGGGATACTGTGTTGAGATTTCAGATTATTACTCAATCGATTTATTGCACTCTACGTATATGGTACTACCTTATCTTAATTCACCTGGGGTGAATCTGGGGGCAGGGCGTGTGTACAGTCATCATCTGAGACACACACACACACACACACACACACACACACACACACACACACACAACCAGGTGTAGAGTCATCATAAAACAATTGTGTAAGATGGTTCAATGTTTCAGTGTTGCAGACAAAAATAGAGTAGATCAGTAGATCTCTGAGAATTATGTTTTTAACTGCAAGTTCTGGAAATGTCATCCCAACTGAACACATGATCATCTACAGTGCCATGCAAAAGTATTCATCCCTCTTGGTGTTTTTCCAATTTTGTTGCATTACAACCTGTTTTATTTGGATTTCATGTAATGGACATACACAAAATAGTCCAAATTGGTGAAGTGAGGGCATTAATCAGAGAGGCAACAAAGAGACCAAAGATAACCCAGAAGGAGCTGCAAAGCTCCACAGTGGAGATTGGTGTATCTGTCCCTAGGACCACTTTAAGCCGTACACTCCACAGAGCTGGGCTTTATGGAAGAGTGGCCAGAAAAAAGACATTGCTTAAAGAATAAAATAAGCAAACACGTTTGGTGTTAGCCAACAGGCATGTGGGATACTCCCCAAACATATGGAAGAAGGTACTCTGGTCAGATGAGACAAAAATTTAGCTTTTTGTCCATCAAGGAAAACGCTACGTCTGGCGCAAACCCAACACCTCTCATCACCCCGAGAATACCATCCCCACAATGAAGCATGGTTGTGGCAGCATCATGCTGTGGGGATGTTTTTCATCGGCAGGAACTGGGAAACTGGTCAGAATTGAAGGAATGATGGATGGCACAAAATACAGGGAAATTCTTGAGGGAAACCTGTTTCAGTCTTCCAGAGATTTGAGACTGGGACAGAGGTTCACCTTCCAGCAGGACAATGACCCTAAGCATACTGCTAAAGCAACACTCGAGTGGTTTAAGCGGAGACATTTAAATGTCTTGGAATGGCCTAGTCAAAGCCCAGACCTTAATCCAATTGAGATTCTGTGCTATGACTTAAAGATTGCTGTACACCAGCAGAACCCATCCAATTTGAAGGAACTAGAGCAGTTTTGCCTTGAAGAATGGGCAAAAATCCCAGTGGCTAGATGTGCTAAGCTTATAGAGACATACCCCAAGAGACTTGCAGCTGTAATTGCTGCAAAAGGTGGCTCTACAAAGTATTGACTTTGGGGGGGGTGAATAGTTATGCACGCTCAAGTTCAGTTTTTTTGTCTTATTTCTTGTTTGTTTCACAATTAAAAATATTTTGCATCTTCAAAGTGGTAGGCATGTTGTGTAAATCAAACGATAATAACCCCCCCAAAAAATGTATTTTAATTCCAGATTGTAAGGCAACAAAACAGGAAAAATGCCAAGGGGGTGAATACTATCGCAAGCCACTGTAATATTTGCTCAACTCCAGACCTAGAGAAACAACTGGTCAATGGCTTGATGATTAGTTGAATTTAATTGAATCGGGTGTGTAAGAGTCAATGAATGGGCTGGAGTAAACATGTGCAGCCCTATGCTGTGAGACCTCAGGGCTGGTGTTGAGGAACCCTGATTTAAATATTTCAGTGAGGTGGTTTGTTCCATCCTTCGCCTGACCAGGTTAGTGTAGCACTAGCCTATTTACGACGGCGCTCTTGCTTTGACTCAACAACACTTCTTCCCTCTGCTGAACTTTTGACCCCCTCTTATCTGTATTTTCAGGCGCTTAGCATTCGGGTGAACCCTGTGTTATAACAGTCTTATCAGACGAGCTATGATGTGTCCCCATCCACAGGCTAACGTTAGAACACGCACACACCAGTTTGGCCAAAGGCTGGCAGATTTTTGTGGGTGTTATTGAATTTTCCAAGAATTTGTTTGGTGTGTTTCCGAAAAGCCTGAAGTGCTGAGCTTTATCCAACGTCCAAAGTTCAAAGTCATGCATTCCAAATGGAGGAACATTTCATTTTTATTTCACAGTTCTGTATAACTGGTTTATTATGGTGTGAACAGTGAGTGGTACGCTGTATATATATATATATATATATATATATATATATATATATATATATATATTAATGTATTGATTTATTTTTAAATAAGTTGTGCTTGTTGCTATATCACTTCATTTTCAAATGTATATCAGGAAACAATAAAAATAGCTAATGGACTGAAGTAGGCTACTGAAAGCTGATAAACATTACAAAGACGGATAATTCAAACTCATATTTGAAAATAAATTGGACATATATTTTGATGAGCTTGGCATGTGTGTCCTCTTGTGGTTCAGTAAGGGTGTCACAGCTCTGACATCGTGGTGTTCCTGGTTTGAACAGGTGGTGGCGCTGTAGGACTTAGAATAAGCTACTGTAGAGATGCTATCTCCACTTCTGTTTCCTCTCCTGGCTCGAACATTATATTGTTTCCTGTCATCTTTCTCACAATGATTTGTATTAGTGGCCTATCTGGAGCAACTTATAAAAGAACATCATAGGGGCATTGCAGTTGACAACTTAGGATATAGACTAAAATATACCAGGGGTCCCAATAGGGACCATATACAGTGCCTTCAGAAAGTATTCAGACCCCTTGACTTTTTAATTAAATCGTTTTTTTCCTCCTCCTCAATCTACACACAATACCCCATCATGATAAAGCAAAAACAGGTTAATGAATGTTTTGCCCCAAAAATATAAATAAAAAAAATGAAATATTACATTTACATAAGTATTCAGACCCTTTACTCAGTACTTTGTTGAAGCACCTTTGGCAGCGATTACTACAGCCTTGAGTCTTCTTGGGTATGATGCTACAAGCTTGGCACACCTGTATTTGGGGAGTTTCTCCCATTCTTCTCTGCAGATCCTCTCAAGCTCTATCAGGTTGGATGGGGAGTGTTGCTGCACGGCTATTTTCATATCTCTCCAGAGATGTTTGATCGGGTTCAAGTCCGGGCTCTGGCTGGGCCACTCAAGGACATTCAGAGACTTGACCCGAAGCAACTCCTGCGTTGTCTTGGCTGTGTGCTTAGGGTCGTTTTCCTGTTGGAAGGTGAATCTTGTCTCCAGTCTGAGGTCCTGAGCACTCTGGAGCAGGTTTTCATCAAGGATCTCTCTGTACTTTGCTCCATTCGTTCATCTTTCCCTCGATCCTGACCTGTCTCCCAGTCCCTGCCGCTGAAAAACATCCCCACAGCATGATGCTGCCACCACCATGCTGCACCGTAGGGATGGTGTCATGTTTCCTCCAGATGTGACACTTGGCATTCACGCCAAAGAGTTCAATCTTGGTTTCATCAGACCAGAGAATCTTGATTCTCATGGTCAGAGATTTTTTAGGTGCCTATTGGCAAACTTCAAACGGTCCATCGTGTGCCTTTTACAGAGGAGTGAGTGCCTTCTGTCTGGCTACTCTACCATAAAGGCCTGATTGGTGGAGTGCTGCAGAGACGTTTGTCCTTCTGGAATGTTCTCCCATCTCCACAGAGGAACTCTAGAGCTCTGTCAGAGTGACCATCGGGTTCTTGGTCACCTCCCTGACCAAGGCCCTTCTCTCCCGATTGCTCAGTTTGGCCGGGCGGCCAGCTCTAGGACGAGTCTTGGTGGTTCCAAACTTCTTCCATTTAAGAATGATGGAGGGCACTGTATTCTTGGGGACCTTCAATCATGCAGACATTTTTTGGTACCCTTCCCCAGATCTGTGCCTTGACACAATCCTGTCTCGGAGCTCAACGGACAATTCCTTCAAACTCGTGGCTTGGTTCTTGCTCTGACATGCACTGTCAACAGTGGGACCCAAATCATGTCCAATCAATTGAATTTACCACAGGTGGACTCCAATCAAGTTGTAGAAACATCTGAAGGATGATCAATGGAAACAGGATGCACCTGAGCTCAATTTTGAGTGTCATAGCAAAGGGTCTGAATACTTATGTAAATAAGGTATTTGTTTTTTTTGTATACATTTGCAAACATTTCTAAAAACATGTTTTAGCTTTGTCATTTGGGGTATTGTGTGCAGATTTGTTTTTATTTAATCCATTTTAGGTTAAGGCTGTAACATAACAAAATGTGGAAAAAGTAAAGGGGTCTGAATACTTTCCGAAGGCACTGTATAGGGACTATATACAGGGATATATCAGGGGTCCTTCGGTGAAAAGGATTGGGAACCCCTGAACCTCTGGTGTGGGGGGATGGTATAAAACAAATGATTAGGCCTATAGCTTTCTTGCCACATTTGTTTATTAATAATCCGTGATCACCAACGGTGAAGAAAGGGTGTAAAAGCAACAGATGTCATCATCAACATAAACATGGTCCTCCTTGTCTGTGGACCAACAGCGTGACGAGCAGTATCCATACCGTACAGCAGAGGGAGAGATGTGCGGGTGAACGGTCGACGTCACAGCCATAGGCAGCAGAAGGATGGGCGAGAGTTGTGTGTGCCTTGCCGCTGCTTCATGGCAATAGAGAGAGATGGCGTCCGCATCCCGATGAATAAGCAAAAAAAGAAGAGGAAAAAGGGTGATGCTGGACCCTACTACGCCTAGAGGGGAAGCCGTTTAATTCAACACATCAGCTATGGAGGGATTCATCTCTCTTTCACAATCATTTCGCTCGGGGGATGTTAACGCCCTTTTCATGCGTTTTTAAACTCCTCGTCTGATTCCTTCCAACGGAGGTGTGGGGATTGTTGTCCGGTAGGCTACATCTGTTGTCTTCCTCCGCTTCTCTGCCCATCCGACGCAGGGGCGAGGAGAAGAGGAGAGAAGGGGAAGAGAGGGAAAGCGATGGCTGCTGGAGGAGGATGCGGGGAGACGGTGGAACAGTGCCGGGCAGAGGTGGAGCGTTTGACCCGTGAGCTGGCGGAGGCAAACCGGGAGAAGATCCGGGCTGCGGAGTGCGGTCTGGTGGTTCTGGAGGAGAACCAGACCCTGAAGCAGCAATATTCAGATCTAGAGGCCGAGCAAGAGGCGCTCCGACAGGAGCTGGAGCAGCTACAAGAGGTATCAACCACTTCAAACACGCTATTAAATAACACCCTAAGTTAACCATAAACATTGGCGCATGTGATATAAGTTCAGTGCTTCCTGGAAATGTATTCGTAAACATGCATTTATTAGTTAGCCTCCAAATCCAACTTCCTTCTGCCCCCCAGGCGGGTAGGCTTCATCCCTTCCAAGGAATGGGTGATGTCACCCCCTCCCTCTCTCTCCTCATCCACAGAAGTTGGCACCAGTGTCTGACTGGTGCCTGAAGTTGGCACCAGTGTCTGACACCACACAGCGGGTCTGAGTCTGTCAGAGATACACAGGCCTCAGCAGAGAACTGGGAGGGGACGGAGAGGGCTTTGTTGTCCGAGCAGGGAGTAGCGTAGTAACTTGATGCTATGCGCAAGTCTGACGCGCAGGTATGGGCTTTCCAAGGTGTGCTAATGATGCGCATTTTGGTGCAATGGAATATCATATATTTGCGGTGGTAGGCTACTTTGTGTGTGTAGATGGATGTAAACTATGGTTGTTAATTTTGTGTCAAACAGCTTTTGCATGCCTATTTTAACAGATTTTTAAAGAGATACTGAATTCTGCAATACACTTGAACGCCTATGGGGGGAAGTGTTATCCGTCTATTCAAAAAGTAGGTCTGTGGAACATTGTATAAGTTTTACAGTACTTAGTACCACTGTAGTACACAATTCCCTATCTGGCTGGCAGACTCACTAAGTGCTAAGTGGCACACCCACATTTGGGTTAGTCATGTCCTACTCTAAGAGACACACCTCTCTAAAATCATTGGAGGAGGACAGTGCTCTCTCTCCTCTCCTCTCTTACTCTCTTCCTCTCACTCTCTCTCTCTCTTCTCTCACTTTTCTCCCTGTCCTCTGTTCTCATATTTTTTTCTCTCTCTCTATCCTTTGTTCTCTGTTCAGAATTGGTGTCTGTCTCTCTTCTTCCCCACATCTTTTTCTCTGATTGTTCCCAGTGAGCATGTGCTTCACAGTAAATCAGTTAGTATTTGTAAATTCACTAGAGTTTGATATTAAAACAAATTGACATTACAAAGCAAATCAAGAGCATCATCAAGCCTGACAGAACTTCATCTAACCAGAATGCTATATTACTGGTGTAATCAAAGCAAGCCTTTTCACCTTTACACTACATATAACCATAATACATATTTCTCCATCCGACCTGGGTTCAAATACATTTGTATATGAGTATCTGGTGTAAAAGTTTTTAAAAAATCGGAGTATTTGAGTATTTTCAAATACACAGCCCAAAACAAGTACTTTTTAAAAATTTCAATGGTTATCTGTATAAACCAAACAGTTGACCAACTACTCATTTCAAATACTATTTTCAAATACCTGGGTAAATGCATGAGAGTGTATTTGAGTCAGTGTACTGTATTTAAATTTTTCAAATACTTTCCAAGAGTATTTCCAAATATATTAAAATTACTTTTCTTTTCAAAGATTTTTTATTTTTTTGGAATAATTCGAATATATGTAAAAGTAATTGAGATATTTTAATAGTATTTGAACCCAAGTCTGTTCTTCACTACCATGGTTGGTAATTTATTCCTGTTCATTTCAATAATCAATTCATGCTAATTAGCTAAACTGTGCCAAGGTGTAATATATTTTTTACAAATACTCCGTCGATCTGCAACAAACAGTATTTTCTTTGCCGTATGGAACCCTATGGCAGTATTCATTCGCTGGTTTGCTAGCTATAATACAGATGGGTGTGTCTGTAGGCAGCTGATGATGCATTTACAGTAACTGAAGGTCAGTGTGTGTGTGTGTGTGTGTGTGTGTGTGTGTGTGTGTGTGTGTGTGTGTGTGTGTGTGAGAGAGAGGATTTGGCATACATTCTGGAGTGCTATTAGATTGGTTTGGACGTGGTGTAGGGAGCCAACAATGAAGGCATGCCTGTGACTTGTCCTGTTCACTCTGTATATGTCGTATGCATGGCAACAATAACGCCACACAGTGAGGCCATTTTAAGACATCTCAGGTCAGTTTAAACCATGTGTATTTAGATGTCAATCAGCTCAGCATTTGCTGTAGTACCCCGTCTTCCACTCTCTCTATCTCCCCCTCTCTTTTTCCCCCCACCTCATTCTGTTTTCTATAATACTGTGAAGGACATCACACTGCTTGCTGAAAAGCTATATATTCACTGGTGCAAGTGGGGACACTTCAGGCTGAGGAGTAAGTTTCACACATCCCCATTTGCTACACCACCACCAGTTCTCTCTCTATTTCTCTCTGTCCCCCTTCTGCTCCTCTCCACCCTCTCCCCCTTGCCTCTCCTCCTCTCTCCCCCTTGCCTCTCCTCCTCTCTCCCCCTTGGTCATGGACACTGATCCTTAGAGAAAGTCTTCATCTGGTCTAGGTTTCCATCAGAGTCAGCTCAATACCTAATTTCATCTCAATTAACTCCTATCGATCACTAGGTTTCTCAGGCATACCGCTGCTACTGGGGAAAGGGCTAAACCGATCGCAGAATGACCTATCTAGATTGGACTATTTGTTGACAGTTATCTCACGTCGTTGTAATAAGAGGTTGTCCTTACCACGTTGAGAATAGGTAGATTTCCTACCTTTACCAGTCCTGTGGGTAGTAGTCTTCCACACGGTGGTCTGGTCCACTTGGTGTAACAGGGAAAGGCTCATGTAGCTAGAATTGCCTCATCAGCTTCCCTGAGACCTGAAGTAACTGAATGAACTGTCACTTTGTAAACTGAAGCTGAGCTTTGATTGGTTTATTGGGGCTGACAGTTGGCTATGGGGTGCAGAGTTATACTTGGGACATATGGCAGTATGCAGGGTTAGTACCTGCTACAATTGGAAGTATCAAACATCCACTTCTATAGGTTTTTCTTGATGTGTTGTGAGCTGGACTACTCTGTTCCTCATTGCTCATTTAGACCAGGTTCAGTTCAGAAGGAGAGCTACTTTAGCACGGACGTGCATGCTGGAAACAGTCCACCGTGTTCCCTCTCTGAGCTTTACTGGAAACAGTCCACCATGTTCCCTCTCTGAGCTTTACTGGAAACAGTCCGCCATGTTCCCTCTCTGAGCTTTACTGGAAACAGTCCGCCATGTTCCCTCTCTGAGCTTTACTGGAAACAGTCCGCCATGTTCCCTCTCTGAGCTTTACTGGAAACAGTCCGCCATGTTCCCTCTCTGAGCTTTACTGGAAACAGTCCGCCATGTTCCCTCTCTGAGCTTTACTGGAAACAGTCCGCCATGTTCCCTCTCTGAGCTTTACTGGAAACAGTCCGCCATGTTCCCTCTCTGAGCTTTACTGGAAACAGTCCGCCATGTTCCCTCTCTGAGCTTTACTGGAAACAGTCCGCCATGTTCCCTCTCTGAGCTTTACTGGAAACAGTCCGCCATGTTCCCTCTCTGAGCTTTACTGGAAACAGTCCGCCATGTTCCCTCTCTGAGCTTTACTGGAAACAGTCCGCCATGTTCCCTCTCTGAGCTTTACTGGAAACAGTCCACCATGACCACCGTGTTCCTTCTCCGAGCTTTCCTGGATGAAAGGGCAAAAGAGAGACTCTGTCATAAATGATTCATCATAGCATGCTCCGCTTTCATCATGGTAGTGTTGTGCTAGACTGTCCATTTTATTTAATGGGAATGCACAAATCTGATTGGTAATTATCAACTCAATTACCTCACAAGGTCTCCTCAGTGTAGAGGCAGCAGGAGTCAGTGTTTCTAAGCACTATTGGGTCTGCAAACCTTTCATCACTAATTGCTATCAGCAGGTTTGATGAAAGGATGCTCATGAAAAAGCAACGGGAAAAGTTAACTTTTGGTGGTGGTCGTGGTACAGAATGAGTCACAGATTAATTAGTTAATCAATGGAATGGAAATGTCTAATTACAAAGGTTCAATTGATAAAATGACCATATATAATAACACATTTGGGATGTATAATTTCTTTCTTCAAGAGAATGTTCAGGTGCCAAGTGGTGATGCTAGATATTTCCCTTAGTCAAATTGAAGCCTGCATTTAAACCACCATTTTCTATTCAGACGTTAACCTACAATGACATAGTCTGTCTTCTGCTCTTCTGATTCTAAAACATTAGGTAATTGAGTCCTGGTATAATATAATCTAATAGCCATTGGTTAACAGCAGGATATGACCCAGAAGGACCAGCCTTGGCAGTAAAGATCTACTGACTACTTAATGTTAATCAGCTTGCTCCACAGTAGCCCATTAGATTGGTTTTGAAGGGAGGTATATTTAGGTCTCCACTCATGTTATTTATTGCTTTAGGAACATAACGTACACTCACTCCATCCAGGAATTGGTGCATTAATTTGTTCATTGGAAGTGGTTTTCAAAGAGTAGGCTATAGTACTATGTACTACAGTGAGCTCCAAAAGTATTGGGACAGTGACAATTTTTTTTGTTTTGGCTCTGTACTCCAGCACTTTGAAATTATACAATTACTATGAGGTTAAAGCTTTAATTTCAGATTATTTTGTGTTCAGTAGAAATGAATGGGAAATTATGTTTTGTGTCATTTTGGAGTCGCTTTTATTGTGAATATAGTATGTTTCTAAACACTTCTACATTCATGTGGATGCTACCCAGTGGCGACCCGTTATTCAGGGCAGAGCCCCACCTGTTTTGAGCCCAACACTTTTAGGTAAAAAAGTGTTGGGGGGCTTGCCTGTTTTGCTTGTTATTTTGGCATTAATACGTGTCATATATCAGTTTGCAAACAATGTAAAACAAAAAAAATGTAATTGAGTTAATAAAGCCGCATACAAACATGGTCTCATTATTGCTTTCTTGAGTAAGGCAGCTCCAAAATGCAGGTGTTTCTGTGGTGGTGGGGCTAGCCAGCAGAAAATACAGAGCGTTGTGCCTGATTGGCTCAGTTTTCTTTCATGATTGGCTCAGTTTTCTGTCACTCATGGGACATTATGTCATCCCCAATTCAAGGTTAAAGCTCGAAAAATGTTGCCCCTTGGGTTCTGCCATAGAGTTAATATTAGAAGTGCCCGTCCAAGAAGGCTCAAGGTCATTGGTTACAGATAGAATGACATCAAATCACGTTATATCTACAGTAGCTTTGATTGGACTGATCATGTCAACATCATACTTCCAAAGTCTTAGCTTGCAGTCATCACCATGAATCAAGTGACAATCAAATCTTTTTCAGTCCTTGTCATATGAAGAGAAATTAGAGATAAAACGTCTCGGTGCTGATCGGCCATTAGACATAAACATTACACAACAAGTTGGAAATCGCAAATTCAACAATGAGGGGTTTGGGAAGGAATCAGTAGCTAACTGTGAGTTCAAGACAACTGGGAACTTGGGGGAAAAAACGAGCTACGACTGGGATAATACGTTTTGAACAGTCATTCAACTCGGAATTGTAAGTTCAGCATCTTTCTCTTTGATGACAAAATTTGCCCACGAAGGACCGCCTCGCCACTTTCATGTTCAGTCACATCACAACGTGAGTCCAAAATGTCTTGTGCTGCTTCATACATTTTATAGGATGCCAGAGAGATATGTATACTGCAGTTAAAGTAACACTAAGTGTATGTTGTGTAGTACACCGTTAGTAGCCCATGTACCTCACCTTAATAATTTGGTCTATTTTCACCAACCCGGTATTGTAAACACATCGTTCGTGGCCGGTGTGTGCTTGTTTGCCTATAACCTGTTTTAGAGAAATGTAATAATGGAATATTGTAAGGGCTTTCATTGTCTGTTTATATGTAAGAACGGCCCATGTTCTGAATTCTATCGCTGTACATTTCAAAAGTGCTGAACAAATAGTTATATTGACTACGTCGGTCGTCTCTCGCTCATTAATGTCTTAATCAAACTGATGAATTGCCTCTTATCCGCTTGTCGTCTCCTTATGCCATAGTGTGTACATCTCAATTGTCAGTAGAAGCCACATTTGTTTAAGCAAGTCAGCCATATCAGCTATGTTTTTTTTAAAGGCAGTAAATGAGGCTGAATGAACTGTAGCAGTGGTAAGGTGTTGGGACTGCTGTTGGGACTCTGCTGTTGGGACAGCTTCATGTAGGCCCTAACAGTTTGAGGGCACCGTTTGTCACCGTTATAGTGCGATTAATGTATTTAGTGTTGTGCTGTTGCTTTGCAGGCAGGCATCCCACATTCTTTTTTGTTTGCCCCACCAAGATTTACATGCTAAAATCGCCACTGACGCTACTATGATTACAGACAGTCCTGAATTAATCGTGAATAATGATGAGTGAGAAAGTTACAGACGCACAAATATCATACCCCCAAGACATGCTAACCTCTCACCATTACAATAACAGGGGAGGTTAGCATTTTTGTGGGGATATGCCTATAACTTTCTCACTCATCGTTATTCATAATTCATTCAGGACTATCTGTAGTCATGGTAACATCCACGTTAATGTAGAAGTGTTTAGAAACATATTCTACAGTAAAAGTGACTCCAAGATGACAAAATAAATTATTTACCATTCATTTCTATTGGGCACAAAGTAATCTGAAACACAACCAAAACAAACAGCAAATGCATCCAACAAATGTGTAGAGTCACAAGCTTGATATGGTCATTGTGTGCTAGGAATATGGGACCAAATACTTAACTTTTTACTACTTTAATACACATTTAAGTGAATTTGTCCCAATACCTGACAGTCTGCACTTGTATAATTTCAAATCCAAAGTGCTGGAGTACAGAGCCAAAATAACTTAAAATGTTTCACTGTCCCAACACTTTTGGAGCTCACTGTATATGTACTGTGCTGTATGTTTACAGAGCTACTATAAGGCCAGGGAGAGAGGGAGGGAGGGAGGGAGAATGAGAGAAGTGTTTAAGGAATATCAGTAACTGTTAAGAGTCCTTGAAGTGAGCGTTTTCCATTTCCTGTGTAAAGTGCCTCAGTGTCTGGGAGGAGCTGGGTGGAGTATCTACACCTCTCTGCTATACATTCCTTTATCTCAGCCTGTAAAGCCTCCCTCACTCTATAGCTATACATTACACACATATTACATCATGCTACATACACACACCTGTATCTAAATCTGCCCCATATTCCTCTCTGCTATACATATTGCACACACACACACCTTTGTGGCCCTAACCCACTTAGAGTACTGCTGTGTTATCGACTATATTCTCACCATCAACATTTTCCTAAATCCATCCGTCTCGCCATCCTATGACGTGGTCCAATAGTCTTTATATTGTTCAATAAACCCTAGGCTATCAGTGATAGTGTAATGAGCTTATTGGAGTGCATTGTCTCTCTACTTGTCTCTTCTTGCATTAAGAATAAAAAAACTTCAGCGAGCAGGCCTTTCTAATCGACCTGGCCCGGGTATCCTGGAAGGATATTGACCTCATCCCGTCAGTAGAGGATGCCTGGTTGCTCTTCAAAAGTGCCTTCCTCACCATCTTAAATAAGCATGCCCCATTCAAAAAATGTAGAACTAAGAACAGATATAGCCCTTGGTTCTCTCCAGACTTGACTGCCCTTGACCAACACAAAAACATCCTGTGGCGTACTGCATTGGCATCGAATAGCCCCTGCGAAATGCAACTTTTCAGGGAAGTCAGGAGCCAATATACTCAGTTAGGAAAGCTAAGGTTAGCTTTTTCAAACACAAATTTGCTTCCTGTAGCACTAATTCCAAAAAGTTATGGGACACTGTAAAGTCCATGGAATATAAGAGCACCTCCTCCCAGCTGCCCACTGCACTGAGGATAGGAAACACTGTCACCACCGATAAATCTACGATAATCGATCATTTCTACGGCCGGCCAACAGCTGATGTTCTGGAAGAGCTGCAAAATCTGGATCCCTACAAATCAGCTGGGCTAGACAATCTGGACCCTCTCTTTCTAAAATTATCCACCGAAATTGTTGCAACCCCTATTACTAGCCTATTCAACCTCTCCTTCGTATCGTCTGAGATCCCCAAAGATTGGAAAGCTGCCGCGGTCATCCCCCTCTTCAAAGGGGGAGACACTCTAGACCCAAACTGTTACAGACCTATATCCATCCTGCCCTACCTTTCTAAAATCGTCGAAAGCCAAGTTAATAAACAGATCACCGACCATTTCGAATCCCACCGTACCTTCTTCACTATGCAATCTGGTTTCCGAGCTGGTCATGGGTGCACCTCAGCCACGCTTAAGATCCTAAATGATATCATAACCGCCATCGATAAAAGACAGTACTGTGCAGCCGTCTTCATCGACCTGGCCAAGGCTTTCGACTCTGTCAATCACAGCATTCTTATCGGCAGACTCAATAGCCTTGGCTTCTCAAATGACTGCCTCGCCTGGTTCACCAACTACTTCTCAGATAGAGTTCAGTGTGTCAAATCGGAGGACCTGTTGTCCGGACCTCTGGCAATCTCTATGGGGGTGCCACAGGGTTCAATTCTCGGGCCGACTCTTTTCTCTGTATATATAAATGATGTCGCTCTTGCTGCTGGTGATTCTCTGATCCACCTCTACACAGACAACACCATTCTGTATACATCTGGCCCTTCATTGGACACTGTGTTAACAAACCTCCAAACGAGCATCAACGCCATACAACACTCCTTCCGTGGCCTCCAACTGCTCTTAAATGCAAGTAAAACTAAGTGCATGCTCTTCAACCGATTGCTGCCCGCACCCTCCTGCCCATCTAGCATCACTACTCTAGACGGTTCTGACTTAGAAAATGTGGACAACTACAAATACCTGGGTGTCTGGTTAGACTGTAAACTCCTTCCAGACTCATATCAATTATCTCCAATCCAAAATTAATTCCAGAATCGGCTTCCTATTTCGCAACAAAGCCTCATTCACTCATGCTGCCAAACATACCCTGGTAAAACTGACCAATCTGTAAATAGCACACCCAACTACCTCATCCCCATATTATTACTTACCTTCTTGCTATTTTTCACCCCAGTATCTCTACTTGCACATCATCATCTGCACATCTATCACTCCAGTATTAATGCTAAATTGTAATTATTTCGCCTCTATGGCCTATTTATTGCCTACCTCCCTACTCTTCTACATTTGCACACATTTTACATAGATTTTTCAATTTTTCTTTTCTATTGTGTTATTGACTGTGCGTTTGTTTATGTGTAACTCTGTGTTGTTGTTTTTGTTGCACTGCTTTGCTTTATCTTGGCCAGGTGGCAGTTGTAAATGAGAACGTGTTCTCAGCTGGCCTACCTGGTTAAATAAAGGTGAAATAAATCAAAAATAACTGAATGATTAATGTGTGACCCTTGTGAAGGGGGTTTAAAATGGGAAAGGTTTTATAGTCACATGTTGGAAGCAAGGTCTGTTAAAGGGGAAGTAGGGGGAAAGGGTTTGTGTTTGATTGAAAAAGAAATATGAAATATTGAGCGTGCGTTAGCACTGCTGTCAGGCTAAAAGCAGAAGCGCCCAACCCAACCCTCAACTCCCATGATGTCATACACAACCAATGGGATGTATCCTTCTCTAGCTTGACAACTCTATTATGAACTGTATATAATCAAGTTGTCCCTAGACGCTGATCCCAGGTCAGTTTTGTGTTCTAAGGCCTGATGGTTCATTTTAAGCTGATCCTAGATCAGTGTCCGAGAGCCACTGCTACATGGACCTTACCTTGACAGGAAGCAAATGGATCCATGTCTGCACCTCTGTACTAAGGCATTAGTGTGAGTTATGGTATAGCTACTGACGGTCTATCATTGACTCTCAGAGCAAGTAGAATGGCTTAGATCTATTAGGAAATACCATTAGCCACACTTGGGTACCCAAATGCATTATGTCTTTCCCACTGTGGGGTATAGTGTAGTTGGCTGGGAATCTATCCCTCATCTGATCGTGCTGCTACTGTGCAGAATGATCTAACTTACAAAAATATGTACTTCTTCAACCTTACTGTATGTAGTATGTCAGTGAATCTTTTCAGTTTATTGTGGATTCACTGTGGGCAAAAAAATAAGTGAGGCCTACTTTGACTGAATGGCTAAAGTCTCACAGACCTTTCAATCCCCAGAGTGGATGAAATCCCTTAACAGTAGGCTAACTGTTTTCTTCAACAGCTACTGTAGCTGGGCTGCATCCTAATGGCACCCTATTCCCTACATAGTGCACTAATTTTGACCAATCAATCAAATGTATTTATAAAGCCTTTTTTACATCAGCTGATGTCACAAAGTGCTGTACAGAAACCCAGCCTAAAACCCCAAACAGCAAGCAATGCAGATGTAGAAGCACGGTGGCTAGGAAAAACTCCCTATAAAAGGCAGGAACCTAGGAAGAAACCTAGAGAGGAACCAGAATCTAAGGGTTGGCCAGTCCTCTTCTGGCTGTGCCAGGTGGGGATTATAAGAGTAAATGGCCATTAAGGCCAGATTGTTCTTCAAAATGTTCAAACATTCATAGACGACGAGCAGGGTCAAATAATAATCACAGTGGTTGTAGAGGATGCAACAGGTCAACACCTCAAGAGTGTCAGTTGGCTTTTCATAGCCGAGCATTTAGAGGTCGAGACAGCAGGTGCGGTAGAGAGAGAGAGTCGAAAACAGCAGGTCCGGGACAAGGTAGCACATCCGGTGAACAGGTCAGGGTTCCCTAGCCTCAGGCAAAACAGTTGAAACTGGAGCAGCAGCATAACCAGGTGGACTGAGGACAGCCAGGAGTCATCAGGCCAGGTAGTCCTGAGGCATGATCCTAGGGCTCAGGTCCTCCAGGAGGGGAGAGAGAGAGAGAGAATTAGAGAGAGCATACTTAAATTCACACAGGACACCAGATAAGACAGGAGAATTACACCAGATATAACAGACCGGCACATAGACTATTGCAGCATCGATACTGGAGGCTGAGACAGGGGGGGGGGGGGGGGGGGGGGGGGGGGTCGGGGGACACTGTGGCCCTGTCCGACGATACCCCTGGACAGGGTCAACAAGGCAGGATATAACCCCACCCGCTTTGCCAAAGCACAGCACCCACACCACTAGAGGGATATCAACAGACCACCAACTTACTACCCTAAGACAAGGCTCAGTATAGCCCACGAAGATCTCCTCCACCTGCCCGAGCCTGAGGGGGCACGAAACCGGACAGGAAGATCACGTCTCAACCCACTCAAGTGACGCACCCCCCTAGGGATGGCATGGAAGCACACCAGTAAGCCAGTGACTCAGCCCCCGTAATAGGGTCAGAGGCAGAGAATCCCAGTGGAGAGAGGGGAACCGGCCAGGCAGAAACAGCAAGGGCAGTTCGTCGCTCTAGTGCCTTGCCGTTCACCTTCGCATCCCAGAGCCAGGCTACACTCAATCATAGGACCTACTGAAGAGATGAGTCTTCAGTAAGGACTTAAATGTCGAGACCGTGTCTGCGTCTCTCACATGGATAGGCAGACCATTCCATAAAAATGGAGCTCTATAGGAGAAAGCCCTGCTTCCAGGTGTTTGCTTAGAAATTCTAGGGACAATAAGGAAGCCTGCGTCTTGTGACCGTAGCGTACGTATGTACGGCAGGACCAAATCGGACAGCTAGGTTTGAGCAAGCCTATGTAATGCTTCGTAGGTTAGCAGTAAAACCTTGAAATCAGCCCAGAGCCCTTTAGAGTGCCATTTGGGACACAGATGTCTCTGCACCTCTCGTTAAATGATGGATTCTTCGTCTAGGTCACATGTTCACAGGCACTTAAGTGACGTCTGGAAAAACCTCTGGATGCCTGATGTCAGTCTGTATTCCCCACATAGAGCACAGGGATAGGCTGAATAATTCAACAATATGAGGGGGGGGGGGGGTGGAGAACAGTATCATAAGTGTCCCTAGTGTGGTAGTTGATGTGGTGGTTGGAGGGAAGGGGGAGACGATGTGACCTGACTGAAAGATTCATGTTAGTGTTCCTCCCTCCCTCCCTATCTCAGAATACCATCCAGCTGTTTCTCATTAGAGACCCCCCCTACAGAGAAGGATATGGATACAATACATAACTCTGTGAATGAGAGACGCATATTTGCAGGTAACTGCCAAAGTAAAGGAAACACCAATATAAAGTGTCTTAATAGGGCGTTGGGTCGCCACGAGCCAGAACATCTTCAATGCACCTTGGCATAGATTCTACAAGTGTCTGGAACTCTATTGGAGAGAGGTGACACCGTTTTTCCACGGGAAATTCCATCATTTGGTGTTTTGTTGATGGAAAATGCTGTCTCAGGCGCCGCTCCAGAATCTCCCATAACTGTTCAATTGGGTTGCAATGGTGGTGTTTCCTTTTGAGACCCATATTTCCAAGTCACAGATCTCTTCTTATAGCCATGGTAGTCAAGATAATGGGCAACTGGGCATGACCCTAAGCATGATGGGATGTTAATTAACTCAGGAACCACACGTGTGTGGACTCACCTGCTTTCAATATACTTTGTATCCCTCATTTACTCAAGTGTTTCATTTTATTTTGGCAGTTACCTGTACAGTGCAATGTCTACAGAATTAATTGTCCTTGAATCCCCACACCACTCCACTCCCTTCCCTCCAGCCCACCTCGTGTGTTTTAGAGCTGGGCTGGAATGAAATCCTGCATTGTGCATACTAGGGGGTAGAAGAGGGGCTGTGTATCTAACAGGAGTGTTGTAACGGTTTTGACTTGAGGTTATAATTTATAGGGGTGCCAGGTAGGTTGTGCCTACCAGAGAAAATATTAAGTTCTCCTTTTAGTTTGATAGGGAATGAGTCCCATCTGGTCCGTCAAGTCTACACCAATACAAAGGACTCATGTAAATGTCAGGATGGACATACACTTTTCATAAACCCTTAAAACAATGGAAATAACTTCAAAACAACTGGATTCTTTTGCGTGGTTGTATTACCAACAAATGATCAAACATATAACAATAATGAGCTTTAAACAGCTCTGGTTCCTCCATAAATGTCCTGTACCTCGGGCCTAAAAAGAGTCCAGCCCGGTAAACAAGTTCAGGGAACTCAACTGACCTTAGTCACGCAATGGTTGTCCGTTCATACAGTGTAGCGTAAACCCAGTGTCAATCATACAATGAAAAGAACAAATATTTTACCACACATTTCAATAAATCCTCAACTACAACTAACTACATAAATCATCACAGTATACATCCCACCCAAAACAAATGAAATACCGTATACAAAAAAGGTTGTAGTCAGTCGGTCAGTCAGAGAAGCCAACCCGCCGACAGATCTCCAGCAGAGAAAGGCCACAAAAACCAACGGAGAGGTGTAGTCCACAGACGCAAGAGTGGATCCGATCCTGGGTAGATTTTCTATTAGGCTACACAAAGCACACTTTTACATCAACACAACAAACGGAAGAGCGAAGCTTCAGACTTGAGGGTCGAACACATCCTCATTCATGTTTCCATCACAACTCCACTTTTGCGCAGCTGATGCTGGCTATTTAATTGGGAATTAAAGGGGAAGCGCCCTATTGGAAGGAGAAGCACTAATTAATTGAGAATTAAAGGGATAGCGCCCTATTTGAAGAAGCACTAATTAATTGGGAATTAAAGGAAAAGCGCTCTATTGGAAGGAGAAGCACTGAGACGGTTCAGGAAAATTCAGGGCCGTCACAGTGTGTGTGTCCAGAGCTGTAGACCAGTGTTTCTCTCCACAGGTGCTGTATTAGTCTGGCACGGGTCAGATGGCTCCTGACAGATCCAAGATGGCGTGAAATGGAGAGTTTAACAGGGTGTCACTGTGCCAGAGCATGGCCCTGTGTGAGCTCAAAGAGCTGCTAATGATGACATCGTCTGAGGGAGAGGGGACGGGGAAAGGGTACTGTCCATCCATGATAAAGAGAACCGAAGAGTGAAGAAGGGTACAGAGACAGGGCAGTATGGTGAATCCGTCTATTGTCTTGGGAAAGGCCTGTCTGTGAGAATGGTTGCTGAATGCCGCTGTGTGTATGTGAGTGTCCACTTATGTAACATAGATTTTTTTTAATCATTCGACCCCTTTGGTTGACGTGTGTTGTTTGGTCTGTTGATACCTCAGCTGAAAGCTCTGTGAATCCTTGGCGCTGGCAGTCCACAACACTGGCTAGCTCTACGGGGAGGGACAGTGTGTGAAACTCAGAGGTACGGCCCACTACTGGTCTCTTAGAGTAGTTGTCTAAAGACACAAAGGAGAGGGGAAAAAAGGAGCGATAAAGAGAAATGGAAGAGGGAGGGAGAAAGGCAAAGTGAAGAACCAATTTCAAAATGCTAATATCTCTCCCATTCTTTTCTGTCTGGCTGGCCGTGAGAGAAAGAGAGAGAGTGGTTGGGAGAAAGTCAAATAGTCTGTGATTATAGTAATCCAAAAAGCGACTTTCCCTGCCATCCTCTCCGCAGACCGGGGTATCCTTTGAGATAATAAAGACTGCGAGGGCCTCTGTCAGAGGAGCAGACAGTCTGTCTCAGAGGGGCAGACAGTCTGGTGGCTCTCTCCGCAGGGTGTGGTCTTTTAGTCTCCGTGGTCCAGTCCCGTGTGGCTCAGTTCGATTACTGGAATTTTCCAATACTGGAAATCTATGTGTAAAGGATTTCACGCTGCTTGCTTAGCGAGTAATGCGTCCTTGCGATTTGGCCCATACCTGACGCCAACTCGGGACCTCTGTCTCACAAACACACGTGACCATCCTCCCTCAAGCGTCTTAGCTGATCGCGCCACCTAAAAAGCTAGCTAAGGAGGCGACGCAAGCGGGACACCTTAAGGCTGAGGAGTACGTCTCACACATCCCCATGTGCTACATATGCACTCACTACTGTGAGTCGCTCTGGATCAGAGTGTCCGCTAAATGACAAAAATTCTCTCTCTCTTTCTCTCTCTCTCTCTCTCTCTCTCGGAGCGTTACACCTCCGTTTGCATGAGGGGGGCCAAGGGCCGGTGGACATTGGGTCCAGAGTGACAGCTTCCTGTGCTTTGGGTGTTCACAGAGACGTTTCAAAGCCAGGAGCATGGATAATGGCTGAGCAACATTTTCACAACCCACTTATCCAGATCAGAGTGCTGACCCTGTGAGAGCGTCGTTCACTAAGTCGGGTGACCTGCAAGAAGAGGCTGGGTGGAAATCTGCCAGCGACATGGTGGAGGATTCCTCCATCAAGTCCACCAGGCTGCTTCAGCACGTGGTGGAGGGCGTCCATTCTGCACTGCCATGCTTGTTTGGAGAGATGCTGGGGATTAAGCAGAGATTGGACTGTCGGGGGAGATTGGACCGTCGGGGAACACCATGAGGGTGAGGGAATGATCCTATGGTTCAAGGCTCCGGGCTGAGGATGGGCTGAGGGCAACATGGTGGCCGGCCGGGGGGATTTGGGACCTGACTATTCTCTGAGAGGATGTTTGCGCTCCCTGTATACGCCTCCGATAGAAAAAGCGCACTGTTGATCTACAGTGGAGGATAATTATCACTACGAACAGATACGTGTCGCACCTTCATCCATCTGTGGGGAGGCGGAGTCTTCTGCTGGGAGGAGGAGACAGTGCAGCGTCTGGTTTTTGTTCTGTCCTGGGTGGGTGGTGTCCAGGGCTAGGGTCGGGGGTTGACTCTGGACCTATACGTTGGAGGGCCTAGGTCTAACGTAGCCAACGGAGAGGGACTGCCTAGTACACTACCTGTTGGGGCAGATAAACATGTCAATGTGGAAGACCAGGAAACATGGGGGCGGGGTGTACGGACACCAGAGCTGTGCTGCTGGGGCTGGGGCTGCTGCGGGCTCGGCTCACACTGGAGCATGTACAGTATATGGGGGCTGGTGAACCGTCTGGGGGACTGTGGGGGGCATCAGGGGGTTCTATGTACAGTGGACAAGGAGGGAGCTTAGTTTGAACTTTCTAGGTGCGTTAAAATGAAGTAAAGTTTTAGCTTTTAATGATGGAACTATTGGGCCAATAAAGGTAGTATTTTATTTTTCTAAGTTGAGTGGGTGACGGAGATGTCCCTAAGGTACTGTGTCAGCGGGACTAAAGCCCTAAAGCCTCTGTGCTCTTAATACCTCTCTAGACTACAGCCCTAAAGCCTCTGTGCTCTTAATACCTCTCTAGACTAAAGCCCTAAAGCCTCTGTGCTCTTAATACCTCTCTAGACTACAGCCCTAAAGCCTCTGTGCTCTTAATACCTCTCTAGACTAAAGCCCTAAAGCCTCTGTGCTCTTAATACCTCTCTAGACTAAAGCCCTAAAGCCTCTGTGCTCTTAATACCTCTCTAGACTACAGCCCTAAAGCCTCTGTGCTCGTAATACCTCTCTAGACTACAGCCCTAAAGCCTCTGTGCTCTTAATACCTCTCTAGACTACAGCCCTAAAGCCTCTGTGCTCTTAATACCTCTCTAGACTACAGCCCTAAAGCCTCTGTGCTCTTAATACCTCTCTAGACTACAGCCATAAAGCCTCTGTGCTCTTAATACCTCTCTAGACTACAGCCCTAAAGCCTCTGTGCTCTTAATACCTCTCTAGACTACAGCCCTAAAGCCTCTGTGCTCTTAATACCTCTCTAGACTACAGCCCTAAAGCCTCTGTGCTCTTAATACCTCTCTAGACTAAAGCCCTAAAGCCTCTGTGCTCTTAATACCTCTCTAGACTAAAGCCCTAAAGCCTCTGTGCTCTTAATACCTCTCTAGACTAAAGCCCTAAAGCCTCTGTGCTCTTAATACCTCTCTAGACTAAAGCCCTAAAGCCTCTGTGCTCTTAATACCTCTCTAGACTAAAGCCCTAAAGCCTCTGTGCTCTTAATACCTCTCTAGACTAAAGCCCTAAAGCCTCTGTGCTCTTAATACCTCTCTAGACTAAAGCCCTAAAGCCTCTCTGTGCTTCTCCCTGACTAGATCATCCTAGCAGTACGTCTGCTGACTCACCCTCTTCCTGTAAATGATGTCATTTATTTATCTTTAGAAGGAGCAGAGAAAGTGTCCTCTCCTCTGAGGACTAATATACTGAGACATCTCTTCTCCTCTCCTCTCAGCACTTCCTGACATCAAAAAGCAGGAATTCATGTCAATGACTCAGTGTATAACAAACTGAAACGTGCAAACCAGGTGACCAGTTTGTAAGCGTTTGTACCGTTGCTGTCGCTGTCCGTGGTGCTGAAATACTAACAGTCATGCTGAAGTGTTAGCCCACGGATGCAGTTCAACATGATCTCTATCCCATGGAATGGGACAGCCAGGCAGAGACATAACCGCACTAGGATAATGTCTGTCCTAGCCAGGCAGAGACATAACCGCACTAGGATAATGTCTGTCCTAGCCAGGCAGAGACATAACCGCACTAGGATAATGTCTGTCCTAGCCAGGCAGAGACATAACCGCTCTAGGACAATGTCTGTCCTAGCCAGGCAGAGACATAACCGCACTAGGATCATGTCTGTCCTAGCCAGGCAGAGACATAACCGCACTAGGATAATGTCTGTCCTAGCCAGGCAGAGATAGCCACACTAAGATAATGTCTGTCCTAGCCAGACAGAGCTAGCCACACTAGGATAATGTCTGTCCTAGCCAGGCAAAGACATAACCGCACTAGGATAATGTCTGTCCTAGCCAGACAGAGATAGCCACACTAGGAACATGTCTGTCCTAGCCAGGCAGAGACATAACCGCACTAGGAACATGTCTGTCCTAGCCAGGCAGAGACATAACCGCACTAGGAACATGTCTGTCCTAGCCAGGCAGAGACATAACCGCACTAGGAACATGTCTGTCCTAGCCAGGCAGAGACATAACCGCACTAGGAACATGTCTGTCCTAGCCAGGCAGAGACATAACCGCACTAGGAACATGTCTGTCCTAGCCAGGCAGAGACATAACCGCACTAGGATAATGTCTGTCCTAGCCAGGCAGAGACATAACCGCACTAGGATAATGTCTGTCCTAGCCAGGCAGAGACATAACCGCACTAGGATAATGTCTGTCCTAAGCCAGGCAGAGATAGCCACACTAGGATAATGTCTGTCCTAAGCCACGCAGAGATAGCCACACTAGGATAATGTCTGTCCTAAGCCACGCAGAGATAGCCACACTAGGATAATGTCTGTCCTAAGCCAGGCAGAGATAGCCACACTAGGATAATGTCTGTCCTAAGCCAGGCAGAGACATAGCCACACTAGGATAATGTCTGTCCTAAGCCAGGCAGAGACATAGCCACACTAGGATAATGTCTGTCCTAAGCCAGGCAGAGACATAGCCACACTAGGATAATGTCTGTCCTAAGCCAGGCAGAGACATAGCCACACTAGGATAATGTCTGTCCTAAGCCAGGCAGAGACATAGCCACACTAGGATAATGTCTGTCCTAGACAGACAGAGACATAGCCACACTAGGATAATGTCTGTCCTAGACAGACAGAGACATAGCCACACTAGGATAATGTCTGTCCTAGACAGACAGAGACATAGCCACACTAGGATAATGTCTGTCCTAGCCAGGCAGAGACATAGCCACACTAGGATAATGTCTGTCCTAGCCAGGCAGAGACATAGCCACACTAGGATAATGTCTGTCCTAGACAGACAGAGACATAGCCACACTAGGATAATGTCTGTCCTAGACAGACAGAGACATAGCCACACTAGGATAATGTCTGTCCTAGCCAGGCAGAGACATAGCCACACTAGGATAATGTCTGTCCTAGCCAGGCAGAGAGTGCCTCGAGAGAGGCTACATATTGGGATTTGCAACAAATAAAAAGGCTTGGTGGCACCGTGGCTTGTTCTGCTCTGCTCTGTAGCGCCCCATCTGTCTCTAGTCAAGCGGGGAGAATGTTCTACTCTACTGTCAGAGGAAATTGGATGACCAGCGTTAGGGTATGCATCCCAAATGGCACCCTATTTCCTATATGGAGCCCATATGGCTCTGGTCAAAGTATTGCACTATATAGGGAATAGGGTGGCATTTGGGATACTTCCTCAGCTTCTCTTCTCCACTTAAAGTGAGTGGCTGCGATAAGAGTTGATGCCATTGTAATGACATTGGAGGGGGACATTGTTTCTTTTAGGATGACATTTACTCAACCCGTAGAGGTGTAAAAAACAACAACTATGATTTAATGTGTCTTTTAGCTTGGTGTATGCAGTCATAGTGTAAGTTATTCCTCATGCATGTATATAGGTATGACCCACCTCTTCGACCATAGATTGGTAGACCAGTTGCTTGCCATGGGTAATATATTCACTGTATTTTACTTTACTGTGTACTGTACTGTACATGCGTTTTGGAAATCCATCTTTTTGTAAGCTGAAATTTGATGTGCTCTCTTTATTAAAGGACACCTTTCATAAAACGCTAGCATATAGTGACATCTGACTGTGTGTGTGTGTGTGTGTGTGCGCGCGCGCGCGTGTGTGTGCGCGTGCGTGTTTGTGTGTGTTGGCAGATGAAGGGCAGTGTATCATCATCAAACCACACACGACCTTTAAACCTTCAAAAGCTGGAGGACAGGTCTCGTCCCTTTTCAGCCGCAAACAGCTTCAAAACAGAACATATAACAGCCATAACGTCAAGACTTCCGCCCAAGTCGGCTCCTCCCCGCGTTCGGGCAGCGCTCACCGGTCTTCTGCCAAATAAAGTGTGCGCCTGATCACAACTCTCTGCTCTCCTGCACCTGACTTCTATACCAGTAGCGCACAACCTGACACACAAACTACACAACACCCGAACGGTCCTCAGGATCTCCAATAGTTCTTATGTTTGATTATGCTGAATCTGTTAGTTTACACACATACAAATGTGCAAAATCATGACTCTCTCTATTACAGTGTGGACATGTGAGTCTGAATCCCACTGTTGAAGCTGAACTAATAGGAGAGTGATGTGGTGGTCTACTGTGGTGGTCCTCTCACCCTGTGGTGGTCTACTGTGGTGGTCCTCTCACCCTGTGGTGGTCCACTGTGGAGTCCCTGCATGGCTGTTTCTGTAGACTGTACTTATTCAGTGGCCCTGTAGGGAATATTACCATTGTCTTTCCTCTTGTCCGACTTTACGTTAAGTGCACTTAATCCTATGTATTTACATGATCATTGTATTTAGGTTCAGCGCCACATCATTTAAAGTGCTTCCCTCTACACTGAAAAGTGAGTAAAATGTGCTTTGTCTTTCACCTGTGTTCTGTTGCTAGAAGCTCAGAGGACAGCAGGATTCTTTGCCTCTCTCCGTTTCTCTATTTTCCCCCAACAGTCTTTGTTTTATCCCTCCTTCCCTTGAGTTCACCGTCGCTCTGCACCGTAAATAGATGTACCTACTCTATGATGTTCTTCCCCTCAGCCTCTTGCTGAGCTGTGTATTGATTGGTGGAGGTGTGTGTGTGTTTTGTGTGTGTTTTGTGTGTGTTTTGTGTGTGTGTTTTGTGTGTGTGTGTGTGTGTGTGTGTGTACACCAGACCAGACTAGGCCGTGGAACAGTTTCACATGGTGGTTGCTCTTTACCTCTCCATGTATGTTGTAGGAGTCCGAAAATAACATTTACATAACCAGGACAAAACAAAAGGCTATGCTACTGAAACGTCATAACTTCTCTCTCGCCCCTCCTCTGCCCCTGCCCAGGCGTTTGGCCAGACCTTCTCCACCCAGCGCAAGGTGGCTGCGGACGGGGAGACCAACGAGGAGACCCTCCTGCAGGAGTCAGCCACTAAGGAGGCGTACTATACGAGTCGCCTGCTGGGGATCCAGTCAGAGCTCAAACAGAGCCGGGCCGTCACAGTCAACACGCAGGCCGACAACGAACACCTCAGTACCCTGCTGCAGGAGCTCAGAGAGGTGAGGCACCAGGGGTTAGAGGTCAGGGAGGGTGGGGTTTAGAGGAGACTCAGAGCAGTGGCTACTTACTGTATACATGTATGCACAGTTACTGGTGGTGGTGGGGCCACTATTTGATCTTAAACACAGTTTAGTATGTGTGGCTTATATATCCCTATCAATGCCAATCGGTCAATCAATAAAACGTATTTCGGATATCCTAGGCTATAAAGTCCTTTTCACGTCAACATTTGTCCCAAAATGCTTTACAGTAAATCCTTGTTGTGTTTGATAGTAAACAGGTCCAGTGTTGTTTTGTGATAATAACCACAGGTCTTGTGTATTTGATAGTAGCCAGGGTTGTGTGTGTTAACTAAACCCTGGTGTTTGTGTCTGTCCTGTAGGGTAATGAGATGTTGGAGCTGCAGCGGAGCCGGATGAGAGAGGAGATCAGGGAGTATAAGTTCAGAGAGGCTCGACTCCTACAGGACTACACTGAGCTGGAGGAGGAGAACATCACCCTGCAGAAACTCGTGTCCACTCTCAAACAGAACCAGGTGAGAGAACACACAGTACATACACACGCATGCGGTTGCACACACACACACACACACACACACAGAAACGTACACCTACACGCGCATGCACACACAGACACACTCAGACTTACACATACATGCGGTTACACGCACACACACACACACACACACACACACATACACACACACACACACACACACACACACACAAACGTACACCTACACGCGCATGCACACACAGACACACTCACACTTACACATACATGCGGTTACACACACACACACACACACACACTGTGTCCCCATCCCTAACACCACATTATGCCTCTCCCTCTCTGCTTACCTCTTCCTACCGTCCCCCCTTCCTTCCCTCCCTCCCTCCTTCCCTCCCTCCTCCCTCCCTCAGGTGGAGTACGAGGGGTTAAAGCATGAGATCAAGGTTCTGGAGGAGGAGACCGAGCTGCTGAACAGTCAGTTAGAAGACGCCTTACGTCTCAAAGACATCTCCGAGGCCCAGCTAGAGGAGGCCCTGGACTCCCTGAAGAGCGAGCGGGAGCAGAAGAAGCACCTCCGCAAGGAGCTGGTCCACCACCTCAGCCTGTGTGACGTCCAATACACGGGCAGCGCCCACCTCACTTTCACCTCAGCTCCACCTAGTGGCACGGCTACGCCTGTCTCCGCCCTGTCGCCCAGCTCAGAGGAGCCGGGCAGGTGTAACGGGCATCTACATGGAGGGTCAGGAACTGGGACGGGGACAGGGTCTCTGCCCAGGGCCAACGGAGAGTGTCGGGGAGCGGGGAGGAAAGGAGAGGGGATGGTGTCGGACCTGTTCAGTGAGATGAACCTGACAGAGATACAGAAGCTCAAGCAGCAGCTGCTACAGGTGGGTGGAGAAGTACAGTTCACTCAGTTTGAATGAGTAGAGTGGAGTTTCGAGCCTCTACAGTTTGGGGTTCAGATTTCTCAGTGTTATAAGCATGTAACAATGACATACAGGAGGACATCAGAACAATGTGGCAAACAAACATAGTCATTCTAACTCATTAATGTATATATAGACAATCTTGCAAAGTGAACCCACCGATGCCGTACAAATGAACACGTCAAGGTCCCCTCAGCAGCCCCATATTGTAGATGTAGGAATAAGTGTTGAATTATTCAGGGTGAGAGAGACGGCTGACATAACCTCACTGCACACAGCTCTCTCTCTATTCCTGCTCTCTCTCATCTCTCGCTCTCTATTCCTGCTCTCTCTCATCTCTCTCTCTATCGCTCTCTAACTTCTCAGTCTCTCCCCATCTCTCTCTCTCTCTCTCTCATCTCTCTCTCTATCGCTCTCTAACTTCTCAGTCTCTCTCTATCTCTCTCTCTCTCTCTATCTCTCTATCGCTCGGCCTGCCTCTCCCTTTCTCTGCCTCTTTTAAGACTATAAATAATAAAGTTTATCCCAGCAGTCAAATAAAGTGTTGTAGCACCAGTGAGAAGCTCTGGGATCAGCTGTTACTGGACCACTGGCTGTTACATGGACTCGAATCAAAATGGCCACCATTTTGTTTCATAGTGGGTTATCTTCTGTAGTTTCCTCCAGCCCAGTGGGCCAGTGAGATGAAGATGCAGTAGGATGTGTGTGGGGTTGATGTGTGTCCGACCATTTACTGCAGTCCCTATAGGTGAAACTGCATCTCCCTACACATTCCCTCAGCCTCGCTCCGATTGCCTGGACTGGAGGAAAGGCTTATTTATATCCTCACTGACACACTAGACTATTGATTCACCCTCAGTAGTGTGCAAGGTTCACTGTTCCCTCTGTAGTGTGCAGGGTTTAGGCCCTGCTGAAAAAAACAGCATAGACCAGCATACATTTCAAGCTGGGATTTGCTGGTCTATGCTGGTTAGTGCTGGTCAAGCTGGTCTGACAAGCATGGTCTAGCTGGTCAAGCTAGTCTGTCCAGCATGGTCTAGTTGGGTATGATGGTTTACTAGAATAGTCGAGCTGGTTTTGCTGGTGACCAGCCTTCGCTGTGTTTTGGTCACTGGTGACCAGCCTTCGCTGTGTTTTGGTCACAGGTGACCAGCCTTCGCTGTGTTTTGGACACATACCAGTTTATGCTGGTGATGTTGGTATGCTGGTTACCAAGCTGGTCAAGCTACCTTGACCATGCCCATCATTATTACACTTCCCAGCATGCTCTATTGCAGTAGATTTTTGAAATTGTTTGTCTCAATATCTCTCTTGTTTGTTGTTTTTGCATGTACATTGATTGATTAATTAATCTTATGCTACACAAAGATAAATAACATAATTATTTTCTAAACTAATACAATATGTTAGTTGGACTTATTGCTCCAGTTTAGATAATTTGGGTAGTCTCATTTATTCTTCTTTCTGCCCCTGGCAGTCATTCTGAATGCATATTGTGGGTGAAGAAAAGTTACAATTATTGGATATCCCCACACTGGCTGGATTCCAATAGAAATTAAACATCACTTTTAAATCCAGCATGATATGACTTGATACTGGTTTTGCTGGTGACCAGCTTATGCAGGTCACTGTGTCCAAAACACAGCGAAGGCTGGTCACCAGCAAAAACACAGCGAAGGCTGGTCACCAGCAAAAACACAGCGAAGGCTGGTCACCAGCAAAAACACAGCGAAGGCTGGTCACCAGCAAAAACACAGCGAAGGCACCAAGAAATCAGAGTGAAGGCTGGTCACCAGCAAAATCAACACCTATGCTGGACCAGCCTATGCTTGTCTGTGCTGTTTTTTTCAGCAGTGGGGTGCCTAAGGGATGAGGTGGACTGTGCTGAGTGTGCAGGGAAATGATGCAGCTTATTTAAGGTTATGGGGCTGGAGATGATAAAGAATGCCACTAGTTTAACAATAGGCTGAAAATAGCTGTTTGTGTGTGTGTGTCCATAGGCAGAGCGGGAGAAAACAAGGCTGTTGATCAGCCTGCAAGAGTGTCAGACGCAGCTGCAGCATACACAGGGTGCCCTGAACGAGCAGCACGAGAGGGCCCTCCGCCTCAGCGAGAGAGTCACCGCCCTCAGGCACCTGCACCGGGAGGCCCATCTTGCCCAGGAGGCCCAGCACGACCAGGAGGCGCACCTCAACCGAGAGGCCCTGATGGAGCAGGGAGAAGAGGAAGAGGAGGAGAAAGAGAAGGGATTAATACACAGCAGGGGCCAGGCATTCTGCCACCAGACCCCGGGTCTGGAGATCCTCCAGTGTAAATACAGGGTGGCTGTAACCGAGGTGGTCGAGCTAAAGGCTGAGCTGAAGTCACTGAGAGAGAGGTATAACCAGTGTGTGGAGGGCGGGGTGGAGGAGAGGACGCGCGGAGAGGCCCAGCACAGATCTCTGGAGCAGCAGGTGGGGAGGCTGGAGAGGAGCTGCCGGGAAGGTAGGGAGAAGGTGGGGGGCCTGGAGACGGAGCTGAGAACAGCCAAGAACATGGCCAGCGAGAGCCAGGGGGCGCTCAATGCAGCACAGGACGAACTGGTCACCTTCAGCGAGGAGCTGGCTCAACTTTACCACCACGTCTGCCTCTGTAACAACGAGACGCCCAACCGGGTGATGCTAGACTACTACAGGCACGGCAGAGGACTAAGGGGTATCAGTGCCTCGCTCAAGGGTGACGACACCCGCGTTCTACTCACGCCCCGCCTTGCCCGGCGGCTCGCAGCCGTTGCCGCTGCAACCTCGTCGCCCACGGCGGAGTCTCGTAGCCCCTCGGAATCCCCATCCAAAGAGCGGTTGTCAGGAGAGGGAGGCCGGGACGGGGGGAGGGACAGAGACAGTCCTGTACCCCGCACCCCTCCTACGGGCTCCCCCAGCATCAGTGCCTCTTCCTCATCTTCCTCATCATCATCGTCGCCTGCAGTAGAGCCACCTGGAGACCTGCGTAGGGAACCCATGAACATCTATAACCTCAACGCCATCATCAGAGAGCAGGTGACTCCGTTTGAATCATTTGAATAAACATGTCAAACTGTGTCTTTGCCATACTTAAACAGAATATAGTTTCACTATTCGCAATACATTTACTAGCAAGCATATTTCGTTACACCTTTTGATTTCATTGGCATACCGTTTGTATGCCAGGTGTCACCTTTAACCTTCCAAATGGTCATCATGAAGCTTAACAGACACAGATTTCATTGTATATGACTGACAACATTAGCTAATGTTCGCTAACAATCTCCCTTGATGAACATGCTGTAGGTGAGGCACCTCCAGAGGGCAGTGGACCGGTCACTCCAGCTGTCCAGACAGAGGGCTGCAGCCAGGGAACTGGCCCCACTGTTTGACAAGGACAAAGAGGCCTGTATGGAGGAGATACTGAAGCTCAAGTCCCTGCTCAGCACCAAGAGAGAACAGATAGCTACCCTCAGACTGGTGCTCAAAGCGAACAAACAGGTCAGACATGGATATGGTATCCGAGATATGGATAGCTATGGACTTGGATTAAGCATCACGCTGGCCGTTCGCTGTCTAACACGGCCTTGCTAGAATCTACTTTGAGGCTCGTCACAAGAAATCTCCGAAAGCTGTCGATGGGTCTCACAAGGCTACCAGGCTACAGTAGCCATTAGGATATATAGAGTATACAGAGGCTGCTGTCACAGTCACACTAATGTCATCACTTTGAATTTTCTATTGTTTTCTAACTCCCTTGGGGGAAAAAATGTATTCTGACATCAATGGGACTTCCTGTTGAAATAAAGGTTAAAGAAATGTCCCTGTTCCCTTGTTCTTACAGACTGCAGAGAATGCCCTGGCCAACCTGAAGAGTAAGTATGAGAATGAGAAGCATATGGTGACAGACACCATGATGAAGCTGAGGAACGAACTGAAGGCCCTGAGGGAGGACGCTGCCACCTTCTCATCGCTCAGAGCCATGTTCGCCACCAGGTGACTATTTCCCTCCTCGCTCTATCCCTTCATCTCGCTTTCTTTTATTGACTTCTAACTGTTCACTACCAGGTGAGAGACCAAGGACCAGGGATAGATTGTTAAAGGGATAGACTAGTTCTACATCCTACCTTTACTATTTCTCCCTGGCTCTCTTCATTCTTCTCGACTTCTTCTGATCACGTTATTTCTACTGAACCCATCTCCACCTACGCTGTGTAACCAAAACTTTTGTTTTTTGCAAGCACCCAACCCCTCTCCTTGAAACTTCTCAGGTGTGACGAGTATGTGACTCAGCTGGATGAGATGCAGAGGCAGCTGGCTGCGGCGGAGGACGAGAAGAAGACGCTCAACTCCCTCCTGCGGATGGCCATCCAGCAGAAACTAGCCCTGACCCAGCGTCTGGAGGACCTAGCGTTCGACCAGGAGCAGTCGCACCGCACCCGCGGCGGCAAGGTGGCCCGCATGAAGAGCAGCACCCCCAAAGTAAGTCCTGCTCCTCCCTCCAGCCCCACCACCGGCGCTGGCGCCCCCTTAAGCCTGACCTCTGCTACTACAGACGCCCTAGCTCTGAGCTCCCCTACGTCACATCATAGACACTCCGTCAGCCCCTCCTCCACGGCCCCCTCAGACCCTAAAGTACCAGGCAGCCCCCCCTCCCTGGAGGCGCCCTCCTCCTCCTGGACCCCCCCATCCACTCCCCACAGGCTGGCTCACTCCCAGTGGGCACTAGGTGTCCGGACGTTAGAGGTCGACTCCCACAGTTTCGGTTTCGACTCCCATAGTTTTAGTTTAGAAAGTAGCAGTACTGGCCTCTCCAGGCATTACTCCTCAGACTCACGGCCGTCTCCTAGCAGGGGTGCTCAGCCTGGCTCGGCCCCCTCCTCCCCCTACCGTTCTCCCATACTGGGGTCTCGCCGGTTGACATGGAGCTCCCCTCGAACTCGCCCCCTTACCAACCTGACGCGTACCTCAGCCCTTTATACCCCCTCTTCTTACACCCCTCCTAGTTCCTATACCCCTTCTAGTTCTTACACCCCTTCCTCCCTTTATACCCCCTCCAGTTTCTACACCCCTTCATCTGCTCATTACTCTCCTTCATCATATACCCCGCCCTCTTCGTACACCCCCCACACTTCATATAGCCTCACCAGCAGCTACAGTCCACTCTACCCTAGGTACTACGGTTCCCATCGGCCCCCTCACTGACACTAAACCACAGTTCCCATTAACCTCCTCACTGACAACACTACAAATCCCATAAGTCCCCTCTCTAAACAGAACTACAGATTCCATCGGCCCCTTAGCAGACAATTCCCATCAACCTCCTCACTGACACTACTACAAATCCCATCAGCCTCTTTAATGATGCAAAACTACATTTCCCATCAGCCCCTGGGAGAGTGGGTGGGGCTCACAGAGAGGAGGACAGACTGGTTTCCTGTTTCTTGTGCCTATGCCTCTGGCCTCGATGCAGCATGTGGATGTGGCTCTGTATCGGCGTGAATGTTCAGACTGACTCTGCTCAGGGATTTAACACAACATGGAGCACAAGTGGCCCTGCCTTCCTCTTATTCACAGACTGTTGATCGGTCTAAACTACAGGAGAGACAGGACCCTTTACAGACTATACATACACGGTAGTTTTGGTCTTGCCCTTTAAATCAAATCACCATCCACACAAGCAAGTGAACATGTGTGCAGGACCTTACTGCTGTATGGAAAGACGGATGAGAAGGACGTTTAGGGTAACTGGACATTTGAAGGAATTTGTTCACATGTTGGACTGAGGTCTCCACAGATCAACCACTTGACAGTGTTATTCGCTCTCTCTGTTTTTTTTAATGAAAATCACAGATACTGTAACCAAATGTCATTCAAAGCAAGTATTGGATAAGACGGATCAATGATTATGCATTGTTTGCTATTTTTAATTGTTCAGTTATTACTCACAGCTCTGTACACACTGTCCTCACAATGCTATTGCAGTCATCCTCACATCTGCTGTGTAAACCTGGCACATATTTAGAGTCTAGCACCACCACTCAATGGCAGTTTGTAATATCACTGTATATTCAGAACTTAGACCGAAGACTTCCGTCGAGGTTGAATATCATATTAAACCTGTAACATAAACGACCTGGAATCAGCACACCGTGATGGTTTTAATGTTAGCATTATGAGACAGCGCGAGATGGGTGATTCTGGGTTTCATATCAGTAGGCGAGACACAGTGAGCTGTGGCTACGTAGCGCCCCTAGTGCCTCGGAGGGTAACTCCAGAGGAACACAGCAGCATAGATGGATGAATGTAATCGATAGAGAACTCACTTACCACCAAACTCAGGGAAGCTGACACACACACACACACTTTTCAACTGGGGTTCAACAAGGAATTATCCTTACACTGTTCTAGAAATATAGACAAACATTTGAATGACATTTAGGCTATGGGTTAGTTAGTATAGAGCTACTGTATGATGCATAGATGGGATTCCACCGTTTCTGCACACGTGAGTGTGTCACCTGTGTATGTGTGTGCCTTAACAACTACGCACCTGATCAGTACAACCTGATCGTGCCAACAACAGTTTTCATATTTTTATTTGTTTTTTTTTTGGCCCTATCCAATAGGTTAGAATGGACAATAACAAAGCCTTGCCAAATGATCCGCATAAGTGTCTGTAGACAGTCCTCTTGATGAGGGATACACTGCTACTGGGTGTTGGCCAGTGAATAGCCTTTGCCAACTTTGGCCCAATCCATGCACAGTTTGGCTTTGACGGGAAGAACTAAGGGGACGTGGCTGACGTGCAAACCGATTATTTAATTTTTGAATTGGTTAAAACGACGTTAAGGTTATGAGTTTGGTTAAGGGTCAGTTCTAGATTTTGGCTAGTTGGGTTGTCAATGGGATGCTGGTCAGAAAAGTCTCCTTAGTCTCTCCCTCGTTTTGACTCCCGTCTCTAGTATTGACCCAGTCCGGTCTCCCCCTCCCCCACCAATCCCAAGTCTGGAGCCCAGAGTACCACAACAACACTGTGTCTATACTCTAACAACTCCAGTCTCCATTGGTTCAAGTGATCTACATATACCCCAACATGTTGTTATAACATGCAATATGGAGCAAAAAAAAACGCATTTGACAGGACTCCTCTCAGCTACTTTGTTGACAACATTAGGTGAACATTTTACATATTTCTCATAACAGAAATACTCACTGTTCTTGCACTCATTGTTGGGCTGATTGAGCTGGTTGAATGTTTTTTTTCTCCCAATAGTCATCTAATGGTGACTGTACAGAAACACAATGAACACTGTAGATTTGGAGTGAGAACCACCTCAGTGACCTTCACGTTTTTATACATGGAGTTTGTATTACTCTGCTTTATTTATTACGCTTCATCACGTTAGCAACTACTTGACCTGAGTCTGTCCTACACTCCAGTTTCTACATCTGCACCATCTACCTGCCTTGACACAACACTGTATGCCTGTTACTTTGAGCAGAAGACCTTTGTAGTTGTGGTATAGTGTAGGTTATAATATAGAACATTTCCATCGTAGGGTAAATTAGCTGGATATAGATCTATTCTGCAATAAGGGAATGAAAAGTGAAGGATTGTCAAATATCAAATAGATGCTAGGGGTCGCTGCCTTAGCTTCTCAAGAAAGGAAACCGGTGTGACCTCCTCTCTGTGAAACCCTCCTCGTTCCGCCCGACTCGCACACACATCACACACCCACCAAAACTCATTCCAGTTTTCGGTCCCGCTACATCATAATTCCATCCGTACATGCAAGAGGATTTTAATCCTGTCAAATGCGTTTTTTTACCTCCTTCCCCTTTCCGATTTATTCGTTTACCACCGCATCTATTGGCCTGTGATTTCTCCCTCCTATGTGAATACGGTGAATGCCATTTTCCCCTTCTGCTCTCTGTTTCAGGAGTCTTTCATAATGTGGAACATTGTCAATCTAAACATCCTTGCCTGTGCTAACGACATATCCATTTCCAGGCAGACTGTTAATAGTTACCACTGATTGTCAGCCTGTTAGCTTTTGAGCACTTTATATGCATGTGTATATAACACAGAGTATTGGAAAGCTGTATGCTGTGTGCAGTGCTATGTTCATACTCTTCGTATATACTGTAAATATCATGTATAAATGACCTGTATTTTGTGTGTCGTCGTCTTTTCTGTTTTGAGTGGCCTTGAGCATCTCTCTCATGTGTTCTAGGGAGGAATGCCTTATAATCTCAGTTTCATGAAGTAGCTGTCTTGTGTTCCACTCAGATATGAATAGGCCTACTTTACACAGCCTGCTCAGTTAATGCACAAGCACACGGGTTCATCATAGCATACTGTAAGCGTACATTCCATTGAACAGTACAATATATCAAATACATGAGTTGTTAGGCGTTTGGCAATATTTAAGAATAGGAACATTCTTGCAGAATGTTTTTTTTTTTTTTTACTAAATGTACTTCTTGAAAACGCTGACACTGGGATGATTTTCTTGGTAAGTAGTCTGTATTTTTCCCTTGGATATGATCATCTGTGATGTCCCCTACTCCTCATCCCCGTCACCTCTCTACAGTACTGTCTCTCCATCTAATCTGTCAGTCTCTCATAGATCGTCAGAAGTCTGCTGCCACAGTGCCGCCAATCTCCTCACAGCTAAGGTGGGAGAAGGCCTCCCAAGCCAGCAGGTAAACAATTTAGACCGGAATTTAGTGCCAGTCTGTTTGTGCTATCATCCCAACTCCTCACTCATTGTCATGCCACAAAGAAACAATGAGTTGGCAAGAGCACAAACAGATCTGGAACCAGGCTAAAACTGTACATGGGACTGAAATGTGTTTACAGTATATGTTAATTATTCCATGTCATTTTGCTTGTACAGTATAGCCAGGGTACAGCATCAGGAAATCAATCCTGTGTGTTTTGGGTGTGTGAGTTTTTTTAATGCCTTTCTTGACCTTCCATGAACACTATAAATGAGTCTATTTTAAATACTCATTGATACATCCTTTTGTCTGTGAGTGATTGAGGTAGATGTCAGAGATCTTGATGTCTGAGATCTTTGTCAGGTACAGTGTATCTCCTGTTATCTCCTCTTGTCTTCTGGTTGTCTCTGGTCATGCTCCTCCCAGACGTAGCATTGTGTCGGCTATCCGGGAGTACCGAGCTCACTGCCCCCTGAGCAGCTACAGCAGCAGCCCCCCACGAGTGCCTCTCCTTTGGCTCGCCCAGCCGCCTTGTCCCCCTGGTCCTCTATAACCCTGGAACTCCTACACCCTGACCCTAACACAGGACTCTGCAGGGAAGAGCCAGAGCAGTGCCTCTCACTGTGGAAGAGAAGGATGACACTCACAAAGACTTATAAGAGACTGTCTGACTGAGGGTCTGTGGGAGAAAAAGAGCGACGTGCCACCATCTTTACTACCGCGCTTGCTATTAGTCATTATTCATCATGTATTTGTCTATGGTGTTTTGGGGGTTGTTGAAACATACTTTTATGTTACGACCAGTGATGATGATTTTGTTGGGTTCAAGAGGTGGACAACTGTTGGGTTTTGCTGAATGTATAGCTAGCTGTACAATCATTAATGGTACCGTACAGTATGTAGTGAACACCAAGGTGGCAGAGGACAAAGCCATAACTGTGTATTTGAAATGCATGTAAAAGGTATTAGCTTTCGCAAACCCAGATTGTTTGAGTCATTTTCTGCTCTTTTTGGATTGGATTCATTGCTTGTCCCCACCCCTCCCCAAGATTGTAGCTTGTTTTTTAAATTCTATGGAATTTCTTTAAAATGCACTTTCCTCACACACCCTACGGTGTGTGTATATATATATATATATATATATAAATGTTTCTATTGCACTTTGAATGTGTTTTACAGGATAAGAGATTTCCAAACATTGTAAAAGCTGACAGTGTTTGTACCGTTATCATCCTTCCTTGGTTCTACAGCATCTATGTTGAAACATACGTCTACGTCCCAAATGACACCATATTCCCCCAGAGTAGTGCACTACATAGGGAATAGGGTGCCATTTGGAAAGTACTTTTGGTCAACCTGTTTCTCTGAAGGCCTCAATCAACCTCCTGATTTACAAGCACAAACTGACCAATGCATTCCAATACTAGTTGTGATCGACTGTTAACCCCACTGGGTTAAATAATGATGTTGAAAGTACATCTCTATCCAAGATTGCCTCTTGTTTTCTACATCCTGTATATGGAAGTGACCATGCTGGATTGGCGTGTAGACAGATTTCACTATAGAATAGTAGTACTAGTAGCACTGTAGTTGTAGTAATAGTAGAGGTAGTTGGCAGTTTATGCTGTACTGTATTCAACCATGATGCTATGTATGCTAACCTAGAAATACCATTTTGGAGCTTTTCTCAAACCACCACCCAGCAACTTTTAACCATCTATATAAAACGTCCACTCACAGTCACAGCTCAGATGCGTGGCAATGGTATGAATTCACACACCTCAACCTGGCTTTAGACTGAACATTCTGTTTCTACAGGATCTCTGACCAGACCTGTGGTTGCTAACTACAGTAAGGTTTGAAAAACGTTGGGTTTTGTCATCCTTTTGTGTTATTCTGGTGAATGCTGTCCTATCTGCTCCATTCCCTACATCTATTGCAACCGGAAGCCATGTAACAAACTGCCAAAGATCGCACTTGGCTTCTTAGACATCACATGAAACAGATGAAGGAGAGGGGTCTTGTGTAACCCGCCAGAGACTGTATTAAACTACAGAGCTAAAACCCTAGGCATTAGTTTGGGAGAGCAAACTGGCTTTGGAGCCCAAGGGCGAGAGTAAGGGAAAGGGGAAAGGAGTCCGTTTCACAATTGAACGCGTTCAAACGGAATTTGTCTCCCGCATCTGTTTAGCGGATGGCACAGTTAGCAGTCACAATGTCTCCTCAACAATGAGGATATCGGGAGTATTCTGTATGTTGTAACACCGGTTCGCTCTGTCAATTTTCCCCACCATATGTATTTCTCATGTATATGAAGGTTTCTTTAAACGTATCAGATGGTTCAAAACCATTGAAGTTGTACATAGGCCAACTGGACATACTGTAAGCTATGGAGAAAATTATGAATGTTACTAGCTACTTCTCCTAGACCTGGAGAGTGTATAGTAGACGGGGCACAAAGACGAAGCACTGAACGTGGTTTGCACAATTTCAACACTACTCGACAACTCAATAAAAAACATTAGACATTCGGACAGCAATATATAAAATGTATGGTATCTTCAAATCATTTTTATTGCATATTAAACCATGTAAATCCTACATTTCAAAATACAATAAATTCCCCCTAATCTTATAGGGGACTGCTAAACACGTGTGTATCTTTTTGTAAAACATTACCATCAACACCTTTAGGAAAATGGCCTAGAGTTTTGGAGTTTCCTCTACCAAAGGCTCACAGGGGCGGGGGGTTTATAAAACGGGGGCGGTGTTTGTGCCATTGTTAAGATCTATCGGATGCCATTTCACTGATTGAGACTCATGGTATGTGAAAATCGGTATTGGACTTTTGGAATTTGGTACGCTTATTTACGTTTTTGTTGGAGGAGCAGCTCGGTAATTACCTGCGTAAAGCCCTCCGGCGTTCGTAGACAACGCGCCTCGAATCCGATCATTATTCACGCTCAAGGGAACAACAAGTGGTATAAAGGTTATCATTATAAATCATATTACCATGTTTGACGGTGACCCGAGGGAGAGTGTGAAGACCACTCATCGTGAGACGGAGGAGTTTAGGCGGACGGCGGTGAGGAGAAAGTCGAAGGGAATACAGCGGGAGACTGAAGGTCAGCCTTCTCAAACTGCAGTTGTTTTAGGAAACTTTTGGAAACGTTGAGTGAGCGCGTTAGCGCAAATATAACTCACTGGACAGATTTCAAATGTATCCTACTATAGCCTAGGTTGTCTGTGTGTGTTTTTTGCAATGCATGTTATGATGGATTTAACTCATTTTGAGCAGAATAGTGAAGATGGACTCCAATGTCATATTTTGAGGAAACGGTGAAGCTGCTACAGCCAAGTTATCTTTAGATAGACATTCTGACCAGAGAGAGGCAAACACTGGTGTGCTGTGTTGACATGGACGAAGTTTGCATGTCATTGGGGAGCCCAATCTAATGCTGTAGGAACTGTCTGCTCAACCCTGCACAGGAGTGACGGCCCCAGTGGCTCCTATTTAGTCTCTAGCTGAGGGCTTTCAGTCATGGCCACAATGGAGACCCGCTATTAGCGCCTATTCTTTACAAAATAATCCACTGTGCCATTCTCTTATTGTAAACTACTCAGGCAATGTATTATTAGTGGTTGAATTACCCTACACTTGTTTTTAGTGACTATCTCAAGTTCATTGAACTGGGTGAACTCAGCCATGTCTAAGGCAGAAGAGGAGCATGTCAGTAGTTTCACTGGTTATGCTAATCTACCACTGGCATGCCCTGGAGGCTGTGTCCTGACATAACAACACTGGTTATGCTAATCTACCACTGGCATGCCCTGGGGGCTGTGTCCTGACATAACAACACTGGTTATGCTAATCTACCACTGGCATGCCCTGGGGGCTGTGTCCTGACAACAACACTGGTTATGCTAATCTACCACTGGCATGCCCTGGGGGCTGTGTCCTGACATAACAACACTGGTTATGCTAATCTACCACTGGCATGCCCTGGAGGCTGTGTCCTGACATAACAACACTGGTTATGCTAATCTACCACTGGCATGCCCTGGAGGCTGTGTCCTGACATAACAACACTGGTTATGCTAATCTACCACTGGCATGCCCTGGGGGCTGTGTCCTGACATAACAACACTGGTTATGCTAATCTACCACTGGCATGCCCTGGGGGCTGTGTCCTGACATAACAACACTGGTTTTTTGTTAACAACGTTCTAGGTATTGTGTGTTTGTGTGTGCAAATTGTCAGCAGCTGGGCTCAGCTCTTCGGATTACTGAAGTTGAGCTAAACTGAAGTCTCCTTCTTTCACCTGCACAAATCTGACTGGGTTTTGCCTGTGGCTCTCTAGACCTAGTCTGTGTAGTTCTGAAGCCATAACATAGTGTCTGTGATGTCTGCCAAGGCATTGACTGAGCACAGCTGACTGGTATAATATGTTACAGTGATTTACTGTCCTGTAGACGCTGATGTACAGCTTGTCTGTGGACATAACTATATTTCTCATCAACGTCTCCTCACTGGACAATAGTCTGACGTTTCTGTTATTTCCCCCAGTAATAAGCTGGAGGCGGTGGGGAAGTAAAAGGTTGTAGATTCAACCTATGTAAGATGCTAACCAAATACTCTGAGTTATTGATGGAACTGTTTTGTCACCTGATTTCACTCAGGAAGCTCCTCCCCTTTCACTTCCTCTGAGGAGACAGTCATACACTGACCACTCAGAGTCAGAAAGGACACTCGCTGATGAGCAGGGAGTGAGTGTGTAGGAGTCTTCGAGACCGATGCAGGACTCAATTCAAGGTGTGTGTGTGTGTGTGTGTGTGTGTGTGTGTGTGTGTGTGTGTGTGTGTGTGTGTGTGTGTGTGTGTGTGTGTGTGTGTGTGTGTGTGTGTGTGTGGTGCTCCTCTGTCCTCTCTGGAACAGTGTATATGAGAGGAGACTTCTGTCAGAGACCGACAACCCGTCTTGTGAATTTAAGTTGTGGTCTTTTTCTTGATCAGGAACATGCAAACGCTGATCGTTCAGTGTGTTTTACTATTTCACAGTGCCATTTTAAACCAGCGAAGTAACGTTAGATTTAACCGGCCGCTGTATGACAAACACAGGGTTTGAGTGTGTCTGTGAACACAAACTGTGCCAATACCGCAGAGTCAGTGTTATTATGCTAAACTCATGTGTTGGCACTTTCCATCAAATGTTGACCTAGCCTGGGTACCGGTCTGTTTGAGTTATCATGCCACTCCTTATCATGCTAAACAGCATGACACAGAGTGGAATGTTAGCCTGAAATCCAGAACCTGTTTTGCTAACTTTTTACCCACTTCAAAACAACAGACTGTCAGTTTGGCGGTCCTCTCCTCCTCTGTAGACATATAGACACTGACCGCAGTCTGTTAAGACATGTCGCCTATTATCTCTCCAGCGACGAAAGAAAGGCTTTAACGTGTTGAGGGAAGTGAGAATGAAAAGCAGTCCGATGACAGGGAGGAACACCATCTCAGCAACACGTTGTTGAGTTTAGCTCTGTATCACTTTGATTCCTGGCATCAGTTATAATATCAGTGAGCTTGGCATTGTTTATGTCCAGGGATGCGGTTGTTAATCTTTCATCTCTCCTCACATCATTGGGGGAAACTCCTGAAAGCATTGGAAAATCGTAGAATAAGCACGCTAACGACTTTAGTGAAAGAACAATGTCCTCTTACCATAAATAAAGGCCACTTCATTTACAAAGGAATTCAGAGGCACCACATTTGGAGTAGACAACAGTCGAGTAGTGAGCTACACCCTATGAATACTGTAACAAGGTGACACAGTTCTCCTGCTCAAACACTTTCTTCTTATTTTACACTGTTTATTCAGTTTTACACACAATATAATTAAAGAGGGGAAAAAAAGCGGTGGGGGGGACAAGTCAAAACTTTTAAAGATACCCAACTTTACACAAGGTACAACTGTTAAATGGGCAAGCTGCAGTTCAAACAACAACAAAGCAGCCACCGTGCTAATGTTCCTGTAAACAGCTGACGAATAGGGGTGGAGAAATGCAACCACTCTCACATTCATAGGCCGCGCTATGGATGCAAAGACTGACCATCCACTGGACCAAAACTATATAGTTTGACCAATTTTTCTGAGGCTAGGGTGTTTGTTTTCAAGTACATTGTTCACAAACAACGGCGCGAAACAAGCTTACGTTTTGGGTTCGGTCTGGGTAAGACGGTTGAACCCAGCTCATGAGGCATCTTACATTGATTCAAGAATCAATGGGCACACATCACCAATCTCGAAATCCCAAAATGGATGTCGCAAACACAGATTGCCCCTCTAACCAATAAGTCACAGGGGCGTCGATTTACAGATTGATTTAAATTGAACCTTTTATTTAACTAGGCAAGTCAGTTAACAACAAATTCTTATTTACGACGACGGCCTAATAAGTATGCCATCAGAGGATGGACTGTTCAAAGTACGGTAACTTCCTCATACCCTCACTGTATGTCACTATGGCAGGTGTCCATTGTCACTCTAACTAGATCTCTCGCTGTCCCTCAGTACTGAGCAGCAGTACATGTGGCTCTGTGTATAGAGGAGGTCAATGGAAAGAGCCCTGCTAAGAAATCCCTACTCAAAGCAAAGCACAGTACGGGGGACTGAGGGGAGTGTGGTTGGTTTAAAATGCTGTGTTAAATACCACTACAAATGCCCAGTAGACTGCACTGCAAGATAAATGTAGCCTGGTCCTAAATCTGTTTGTGCTGTTTTGCCAACTTCTATGGTCATTGTCATGCCAATACACTGAACAAAAATATAAACGCAAGAATTTCTAAGATTTTACTGAGTTACAGTTCATATAAAGTAATTAGTCAATTGCTTATTTCAGCTCAAGAAACATGGGACTAACACGTTGCGTTTTATATTTTTGTTCTGGAACCCGGCTAGGATAGATCCCTTACTCAGCTTCTCCCTCCCTGTCTCCAGTGTCTCCTAAACCTGCCCATCCCCAGAGCCCTGGGAAGAGCCCTGTCAAGGGGCCAGAAGGAGCTCTTCTCACAGGGAAGGGATCAGGACCCCAAGCTAGGGGGCTAACAGTCCACAGCCCAGGAAAGTGTCATGGGACCAGGCCAAGCCACAGCCTGGTGAAGGGGGTATCACCAGGGACCCAGAGCCCAGGAAAGGGTCTACGTGTCCACAGCCCAGGAAAGCGCTTCAAACTAGGATCTCCGTCCCCAGGGAAAGGAGCAGGATCCAGGCTGAACCAGCTGAGAAGCCCTGGGGCCAGGATGAAGAGACATGGACACGTGGCAGGATCACCCTGCAGCCTGCCTGACCTCATTCACCTTGAGGAAAACCAGTCTGTGCTCAGATCAGCTAACAGCAGCCCAACACATACCACCACCTCTATAAGCCTGGACCAGCCTAGAGACCCAGACAGTGGGTCTACCGACAGCTCCCACACAGGACTGGATGCTCACAGACACAGTCCAGACAGGGCAGTAGTAATGGCCCATAGGGAGGGCAGAGAGAGGGAAATCTCTCCCATAAATATGAACAGTTTGGACCTGATGAGGGACGCTGTACTGGTCGATGGCCATGTAGGAGACGGAGGGAAGGTGGATACAGGGCTCAACGTGGACCTGTCCCCCTCTCACAGAACTGAGATTGGGACTGAGGAGACCAAGCTTCAGGAGAGCTCTTCAGATGAGAAGAAGATGGAGGGAGGGAGTGAGGAGGTGAGGGTGCAGGAGAGCTCTTCAGATGAGAAGAAGATGGAGAGAGGGAGTGAGAAGGTGAGGGTGCAGGAGAGCTCTTCAGATGAGAAGATGGAGGGAGGGAGTGAGGAGGTGAGGGTGCAGGAGAGCTCTTCAGATGAGAAGATGGAGAGAGGGAGTGAGGAGGTGAGGGTGCAGGAGAGCTCTTCAGATGAGAAGAAGATGGAGAGAGGGAGTGAGGAGGTGAGGGTGCAGGAGAGCTCTTCAGATGAGAAGAAGATGGAGAGAGGGAGTGAGGAGGTGAGGGTGCAGGAGAGCTCTTCAGATGAGAAGATGGAGGGAGGGAGTGAGGAGGTGAGGGTGCAGGAGAGCTCTTCAGATGAGAAGATGGAGAGAGGGAGTGAGGAGGTGAGGGTGCAGGAGAGCTCTTCAGAAGAGAAGATGGAGAGAGGGAGTGAGGAGGTGAGCGTGCAGGAGAGCTCTTCAGAAGAGAAGATGGAGAGAGGGAGTGAGGAGGTGAGCGTGCAGGAGAGCTCTTCAGATGAGAAGAAGATGGCGAGAGGGAGTGAGGAGGGGAGGCTGCAGGACTCCACTGAACAGAAGCTATATAAGATTGCTAACGAGCTTCTACTCACAGAGAGGGCCTATGTTGCTCGCCTTCACCTGCTAGACCAGGTCAGTGTGTTTGTGTTCATCCACTGTCGTTATCACCACATGACTTGATCATTATGTATTAATTAGCAGTGTTTTAACACTGCGTGTGTGTATGTGCAGGTGTTCTGTGCGCGGCTGACTCAGGAGGCCGGTAAAGGCTTGTTCCCTGTAGATGTGGTGAGGACCATCTTCTCCAACATCTCCTCCATCCACACCTTCCACAGCCAGTTCCTACTGCCAGACCTGGAGACGCACATGGGCCAATGGTGAGACAACCCAAATAGATGATGTTGCAATTGAAGTACATGAAGTGATTATTTACAATGGAACTGAAGGACATGATTGGAACCTTGTTATTAAATGAAAATATTTTATGTAATTCATCCAGCCTCACAAAGACCACAGTGGTTTTAACATTCCTACTTTAAATCATATCTAAACAGTGATTAAATAATCATTTTTTGACCTTTGATCTCCGACCCTTGACCACACAGGTCTGAGAGCCCTCGTCTGGGTGATGTCATGCAGCAGCATGCTCCCTTCCTCAGGATGTATGCTGAGTACGTGATGAGCTTCGACCACGCCATGGAGCTGCTTAGAGTCTGGACGGAGAGGTCCGCGCCATTCAGGAACATCATACAGGATATACAGGTATAATGGCTGGGCAGGGACACCAAGTAAAACCTCTTCACACTTTACCTGAATATCTTTATTCATTCTCTTAATCTTATCACCATTCACCCAATGGAAATCAATAGCTGCTGACTTGGCAGTGGTGGAAACATTTAGTCGGTCTTGCCCTGTTGTTGATTTTGAGTTATCTTCCAGAGTCAGGAGGTGTGTGGTAGTCTGACCCTGCAGCACCACATGTTGGAGCCGGTCCAGAGACTACCTCGTTATGAGATGCTGCTGAGAGACTACCTCAAGAGACTGCCTGATGATGACTCGGACCACAGTCATGCAGAGAGTGAGTTGACACCTGCCTTACTGTAGCATATAGTCCAACATACTGTAGATCCACAAAGGCTGGCCTCACTCTTACTGTAGCATATAGTCCAACATACTGTAGATCCACAAAGGCTGGCCTCACTCTTACTGTAGCATATAGTCCAACATACTGTAGATCCACAAAGGCTGGCCTCACTCTTACTGTAACATATAGTCCAACATACTGTAGATCCACAAAGGCTGGCCTCACTCTTACTGTAGCATATAGTCCAACATACAGAAGATCCACAAAGGCTGGCCTCACTCTTACTGTAGCATATAGTCCAACATACTGTAGATCCACAAAGGCTGGCCTCACTCTTACTGTAGCATATAGTCCAACATACTGTAGATCCACAAAGGCTGGCCTCACTCTTACTGTAGCATATAGTCCAACATACAGAAGATCCACAAAGGCTGGCCTCACTCTTACTGTAGCATATAGTCCAACATACAGTAGATCCACAAAGGCTGGCCTCACTCTTACTGTAGCATATAGTCCAACATACAGAAGATCCACAAAGGCTGGCCTCACTCTTACTGTAGCATATAGTCCAACATACTGTAGATCCAAATGCTGGCCTCACTCTTACTGTAGCATATAGTCCAACATACTGTAGATCCACAAAGGCTGGCCTCACTCTTACTGTAGCATATAGTCCAACATACAGTAGATCCACAAAGGCTGGCCTCACTCTTACTGTAGCATATAGTCCAACATACAGTAGATCCACAAAGGCTGGCCTCACTCTTACTGTAGCATATAGTCCAACATACTGTAGATCCACAAAGGCTGGCCTCACTCTTACTGTAGCATATAGTCCAACATACAGTAGATCCACAAAGGCTGGCCTCACTCTTACTGTAGCAGAGATCAGGTAGTCCTCATCGCTAGCGAAGACTCACGCAGTGTCATCACAGTTACAAGTCTGAGGAACTGTCACAGAAACCATAATAGAGGAGGTTTTGTGGTTTTGCTATCCTAAAAAAAAAGAAATAAGGTGTTGATCTCTTTGTCTGCCTTCAGAGTCTCTGCAGGTCATCTCCATGGCAGCAACACACTCCAACAGCGCCATCCGCCAATCAGTACGTGCAGAACTAATATGCTAATCCTCTACTTACTGCAGATAACATTTGTCCGTACAGTATATCTAGAGACCATTTTTCTTTAGGCATCGAGAGTAAAATGTTACTACTGTTAACCACTGTTACCATCCTGTACTTTGTTATTTTGCTATCGGTTGGGACAGAAGTTTGTGATCTGCTTTGTTGTCTAACATCCTCTGCTGTGTTGTCCTCTAGGAGAATCTGAAGAAGCTGCTGGAGATATACGAGATGTTGGGGGAGGAGGAGGATGTGATGAACCCCTCCAATGAGTTCATCCGGGAGGGACGCATCCTGATGCTGGCTGCCAGGCACTCCGCCACGGAGAGACACCTCTTCCTGGTTAGACCAGTTCACAGTATTTTAACCTTTATTTTACCAGGAAGTCACATTGCGATCAGACCACGTCTTTGACCAATGGAGACCTTATGGCATTTAGGAGGACGCAACATTACATAATGTTGCTCCAGAAATGTATAGTGTAGAACAGACATGATTTTCTGCTATGTATAATCTGAAATTAAATCATCTCTATTTCATCAGAATCTTGCACTTTACTGACTAGGAATCACTCAACATCTATCCATTTAACCCACGCATGTCAAACTCATTCCACGGAAGGCAGGATTTTGCTCCACCCTTGCACTTGATGAATTAAGGTCACCAATTAGTAAGGAACTCCCTCACCTGGTTGTCTAGGTCTTAATTGAAAGGAAAAAAACGGAAATCCGCAGACATTCTGCCCTCCGTGGAATGAGTTTGACACTCCTGCATTAACTGGTCATTCAGGAGACACTTAAACTCTCATGTCTGTCTTGCCTCTCCCTCCCCCTGCTGTCCATCCAGTTAAACAACATGCTGCTGTGCTGCACTCCTCGGTTCAGCCTGGGGGGGCAGCGGTTCACCGTGCGGACACGGATTGATGTGGAGGGCATGACGGTGCAGCGCACCACCAACGAACACCACCCCCACACCTTCCAGGTATCTGGCAAGGAGAGGACCCTGGAGAGGACCCTGGACCTACAGGCCAGGTGAGGGGGGGAGGGGGGGTCACAATAATATAACTCACCTGCAGGTCTTGGATGGATGTATATACGCTGCTCAAAAAAATAAAGGGAACACTTAAACAACACAATGTAACTCCAAGTCAATCACACTTCTGTGAAATCAAACTGTCCACTTAGGAAGCAACACTGATTGACAATAAATTTCACATGCTGTTGTGCAAATGGAATAGACAATAGGTGGAAATTATAGGCAATTAGCAAGACACCCCCAATAAAGGAGTGGTTCTGCAGGTGGGGACCACAGACCACTTCTCAGTTCCTATGCTTCCTGGCTGATGTTTTGGTCACTTTTGAATGCTGGCGGTGCTTTCACTCTAGTGGTAGCATGAGACGGAGTCTACAACCCACACAAGTGGCTCAGGTAGTGCAGCTCATCCAGGATGGTACATCAATGCGAGCTGTGGCAAGAAGGTTTGCTGTGTCTGTCAGCGTAGTGTCCAGAGCATGGAGGCGCTACCAGGAGACAGGCCAGTACATCAGGAGACGTGGAGGAGGCCGTAGGAGGGCAACAACCCAGCAGCAGGACCGCTACCTCCGCCTTTGTGCAAGGAGGAGCAGGAGAAGCACTGCCAGAGCCCTGCAAAATGACCTCCAGCAGGCCACAAATGTGCATGTGTCTGCTCAAACGGTCAGAAACAGACTCCATGAGGGTGGTATGAGGGCCCGACGTCCACAGGTGGGGGTTGTGCTTACAGCCCAACACCGTGCAGGACGTTTGGCATTTGCCAGAGAACACCAAGATTGGCAAATTCGCCACTGGCGCCCTGTGCTCTTCACAGATGAAAGCAGGTTCACACTGAGCACGTGACAGACGTGACAGAGTCTGGAGACGCCGTGGAGAACGTTCTGCCTGCAACATCCTCCAGCATGACCGGTTTGGCGGTGGGTCAGTCATGGTGTGGAGTGGCATTTCTTTGGGGGCCGCCCAGCCCTCCATGTGCTCGCCAGAGGTAGCCTGACTGCCATTAGGTACCGAGATGAGATCCTCAGACCCCTTGTGAGACCATATGCTGGTGCGGTTGGCCCTGGGTTCCTCCTAATGCAAGACAATGCTAGACCTCATGTGGCTGGAGTGTGTCAGCAGTTCCTGCAAGAGGAAGGCATTGATGCTATGGACTGGCCCGCCCGTTCCCCAGAACTGAATCCAATTGAGCACATCTGGGACATCATGTCTCGCTCCATCCACCAACGCCACGTTGCACCACAGACTGTCCAGGAGTTGGCGGATGCTTTAGTCCAGGTCTGGGAGGAGATCCCTCAGGAGACCATCCGCCACCTCATCAGGAGCATGCCCAGGCGTTGTAGGGAGATCATACAGGCACGTGGAGGCCACACACACTACTGAGCCTCATTTTGACTTGTTTTAAGGACATTACATCAAAGTTGGATCAGCCTGTAGTGTGGTTTTCCACTTTAATTTTGAGTGTGACTCCAAATCCAGACCTCCATGGGTTGATAAATTGGATTTCCATTGATTATTTTTGTGATTTTGTTGTCAGCACATTCAACTATGTAAAGAAAAAAGTATTTAATTAGATTATTTCTTTCATTCAGACCTAGGATGTGTTGTTTAAGTGTTCCCTTTTTTTTTTTGAGCAGTATATTTTGTATCAATGTTAACATGTGGCATTGTCTTTCTAGCTCTGAACAAGACGAAGAGGACTGGATAAGGGTAACAGTGCTTTGTCATATTTTGAAACGCGTTTCAATTACCAATGGCACATAATGAGTATATAGGGAGAGTACACAGGGTCTGACGCGCCTTGTACTTTCAGGCTTTCCAGGACACCATCGATGTTTTCCGGCAGAAGAATGAGACTTTTAAGTCAGCTTCTAAAGAAGTAGAGGTATCTGTAATGATCCCTTATTTTTGTGCAAAACAGAGACCAATAGAATATTTTCTTCCATTCTTTTGTGTGTGTGTTTCTCCATCTGTACAGTATGCTTGCTGTAATCATATAGAGGGATAAATCACAGGCAAATGGGTGTGGAGGGAAACTGATCATTTAGCAAAAGGGAAGGAGAAGCAACTCATTTGAGATCCTCTTGCAGGTACGGGTGGAAAAACAACTTGGCGAGACAAACTGATTTTGTGTGTGTGTGTGTGTGTGAACAGACGGAGGAGCTGGGTCGGCGTGCCCCTCGATGGATCAGGGACAGTGAGGTGACCATGTGTATGAAGTGTAGCGAACCCTTCAACGCCCTCACCCGATGGAGACACCACTGCAGAGCCTGTGGCTGTGTGAGTTACACACACACACACACATATATATGCACACATTCACTTTACCTAAGGCTGGGGGTAGGATTAGTTGAAATGGCGTTCACGTTCCGTTTCCTTCCATTCTGTCTAACATAACCAGACCGATATGACCATGACTTCCTGTGTGTCCACCTGTTTGTCAGGTGGTGTGTTGGAGGTGTTCAGACAACAAAGTAACTCTGGAGTACGATGGCAACAAGGTGAACAAGGTGTGTCTAGACTGCCACTTCGCCCTGACCCTCCGGGCCAACAGAGGGGAGAGGGCAAGGAGGGGGGCCATTGTAGAGGTTCCACACCCCACCTCCCCATTTCCATTCCTTTCCCCAGGATCCGAAGGCCTTATCTAGGGTCCCCTTGCAGGGGACAGGTGACGGCGGTCGTCAATGAAAATGGGATGGTGGTTAACGGGATGACAACGCCATGGTTGGTAATGGCAAGGGGACTTTCATCTATAGCAACGGAAGTGTCACTGGTAATGGTTACGGGAGTGTCACCAATAGAAATGGGATGGCTGTCAATGACAGTGAGGAGGCTCGCTTGAACAGCCTCCGTGTTCACACACTATCCCCAAGTGTCTGTACTTGTGTTCAGTGTTATGGCCTTAATGAGATGGTGAGCTCAAAGTATTGGGACAGTGACAATGTTAAAGTGCAGACGGGTGACACGTTTAGAAATTACAGCACTTTTTGTACATAGTCCCCCCATTTTAGAGAACCAACAGTATTGGGACAAATTCACTTATGGGTATTAAAGTAGTACAAAGTATTTTGTCCCATATTCCTAGCACACAATGATGACATCAAGCTTGTGACTCTACAACCTTGTTGGATGCATTTGCTGTTTGTTTTGGTTGTTTCAGATTATTTTGTTCCCAATAGAAATGTATGGTATATCATTTATTGTGTAGTTTTGGGGTCACTTGTATTGTAAATAAGCATATAATATGTTTCTAAACACTTCTACATTAATGTGGATGCTAATACAGATAAGTGAATTTGTCCCAATACTTTTGGTCCCCTAAAATGGGGAGGACTATATACAAAAGGTGCTGTAATTTGTAAATGTTGGATGAAAATACCCTCATTAAAGTCGACAGTCTACACTTTAATCCCATAGCCATTGTATCATTTGAAATCCAAAGTGCTGGATTACAGAGCCAAAATTACCAAAAATGTCAATGTCCTAGTACTTTTGGAGCTCTCGATACTGTAATGGGTTGGCAATGAGATGTATTTTGTAGAAAAACTCAAGAGATGCAATGTAAGAGTATTCTGGCTATTCCCTATCTGGATCAGAAAATCAAGTAACCTTATAGTTTGTATTTGAAATGATTTACCTTTTGAAAAAATAAAGTTCAAGTTGTTTAAAAGTGAAGCAAGGTGTTCATTGGACTAGAAAATAAAAGTTTGAAACTTATCAGTTAAGTTTCTTATGTTAGCAAAATGTGTTATTAAAGAGATTCTCCTATACTTTTTTGCCAGTAGTTCTGAAAGTAGCACTCATGACCCAACAATGGTCCATCACATGTGCAGGTACAGTTGAAGTCGGAAGTTTACATACACTTAGGTTGGAGTTATTGAAACTTGTTTTTCAACCACTCCACAAATTTCTTGTTAAACAAACTATAGTTTTTGCAAGTCGGTTAGGACATCTACTTTGTGCATGACACAAGTAATTTTTCCAACAATTGTTTACAGACAGATTATTTCACTTACAATTCACTGTATCACAATTCCAGTGGGTCAGAAGTTTACATACACAAAGTTGACTGTGCCTTTACACTGCTTGGAAAATTCCAGAGAATGATGTCATGGATTTTAGAAGCTTCTGATAGGCTAATTGACATCATTTGAGTCAATTGGAGGTATACCTGTGGATGTATTTCAAGGCCTATCTTCAAACTCTGTGCCTCTTTGCCTGACATCCTGGGAAAATCAAAAGAAATCAGCCAAGACCTCAGAAAAAAAACAACATTTTAGACCACAAGTCTGGTTCATTCTTGGGAGCAATTTCCAAATGCCTGAAGGTACCACGTTCATCTGTACAAACAATAGTACGCAAGTATAAACACCATGGGACCACGCAGCCGTCATACTGCTCAGGAAGGAGACGTGTTCTGTCTCCTAGAGATGAACGTACTTTGGTGCAAAAAAGTGCAAATCAATCCCAAAACAACAGCAAAGGACCTTGTGAAGAAGCTGGAGGAAACGGGTACAAAAGTATCTATATCCACAGTAAAACGAGTCCTATATCGACATAACCTGAAAGGTAGCTCAGCAAGGAAGAAGCCACTGCTCCAAAACCGCCATAAAAAAGCCAGACTACGGTTTGCAACTGCACATGGGGACAAAGATCGTACTTTTTGGAGAAATGTCCTCTGGTTTGATGAAACAAAAATAGAACTCTTTGGCCATAATGACCATCATTATGTTTGGAGGAAAAAGGGGGAGGCTTGCAAAGCAAAGAACACCATCCCAACCGTGAAGCACGGGGGTGGCAGCATCATGTTGTGGAGGTGCTTTGCTGCAGGAGGGACTAGTGCATTTCACAAAATCAATGGCATCATGAGGGAGGAAAATGATGTGGATATATTGAAGCAACATCTCAAGACATCAGTCAGGAAGTTAAAGCTTGGTTGCGAATGGGTCTTCCAAATGAACAATGACCCAAGCATACTTCCAAAGTTGTCCTTAAGCCATTTTGCCACAACAAAGTCAAGGTATTGGAGTGGCCATCACAAAGCCCTGACCTCAATCCTATAGAAAATTTGTGGGCAGAACTGAAAAAGCATGTACGAGCAAGGAGGCCTACAAACCTGACTCAGTTTTACCAGCTCTGAGGAATGGGCCAAAATTCACCCAACTTATTGTGGGAAGCTTGTGGAAGGCTACCCGAAACGTTTGACCCAAGTTAAACAATTTAAAGGCAATGCTACCAAATACTAATTGAATGTATGTAAACTTCTGACCTATTGGGAATGTGATGAAAGAAATAAAAGCTGAAATAAATCATTCTCTTACAATTATTCTGACATTTCACATTCTTAAAATAAAGTGGTGATCCTAACTGACCTAAGACAGGGAATTTTTACTAGGATTAAATGTCAGGAATTGTTAAAAACTGAGTTTAAATGTATTTGGCTAAAGTGTATGTAAACCTCTGACTTCAACTGTATGTGCACCACGTCATTGCTCTCTTGATTAATCCCGGGTGCCCGTGGAGGTGTGTTTTGCATCGGCTGGAAGTTGATTGCCTTCTATTTGAAAGGGTTTGAGCCAGGTGCACTTTTCTAAGCCCCCTGCCTTCCTAATTAGACATTTTTGGAAAATTCTAATATTTCATTTATGGAAAAGAGATGCACCATGCTGCCTTGTTGACAAAATGACAGCAGATTACTGTTCCATTTGAGAAAGGCGCTCCTCCCTCCCCGCTGTCGCCCAATGATGTAAGAGGACATAGACCGGTGCCTCGCCAGTTTATAATAATTGAATACGCCCTTTCTCTACTGTGGTCACTGAGCCGTTGGGCCCGCCCTGCGACATCATTGGATAACGCTAGGCAGGCCGCTTGCTAGCTCAAATACGAGAGGCTGAAGCTCATTGGCTAGAACTTGAATTGCCAGGAGGCTGGCCCATGTAGGGGGAAATGTAGGGAAGTGGTGCAACACAGCTTCAAGAAAAGTCGCTTTCAATGTAGGGATTTCGTGGCTAATTGATGTAGAAAAGTAATTATTCTCATAGATTATGCATGTATGAACTAGAGCGTTGGGCCAGTAACCGGAAGGTTGCTGGATCAAATCCCAGAGCTGACAAGGTAAAAATCTGTCATTCTCCCCCTGAGCAAGGCAGTTAAGGCAACATATCTCCAACATATCTCAAAGGTGTTCAATTGGGTTGAGGTCAGGGCTCTGTGCAGGCCAGTCAAGTTCTTCCACACCGATCTCGACAAACCATTTCTGTATAGACCTTGCTTTATGCACAGGGGCATTGTCATGCTGAAAACAGGAAAGGTCCTTCCCCAAACTGTTGCCAGAAAGTTGGAATCACAGAATTGTCTAGAATGTCATTGTATACTGTAGTGTTAAGATTTCCCTTCACTGGAACTAAGGGGTCTAACCCGAATGATGGAAAAACAGACCCAGACCATTTTTCCTCCACCACCAAACTTTACAGTTGGCACTATGCATTTGTGCAGGTAGCTTTCTCCTGGCATCCGCCAAACCCAGATTCATCCATCGGACTGCCAGATGGTGAAGCGTGATTCATCAGTCCAGAGACACATTTCTTCTGCTCCAGAGTCCAATGGCAGCGAGCTTTACACCACTCCAGCCGACGCTTGGCATTGAACATGGTGATCTTAGGCTTGTGTGCAGCTGCTCGGCCATGGAAACCCATTTCATGAAGCTCCTGACAAACAGTTATTGTGCTGACGTTGCTTCCAGAGGCAGTTTGTAACTCGGTAGTGAGTGTAGCAACCGAGGACAGATGATCTTTACACGCTTCAGTACTTGGCGGTCTCATTCTGTGAGCTTGTGTGGCCTACCACTTCGAGGCTGAGCCGTTGTTGCTCCTAGAAGTTTCCATTTCACAATAACACCACTTACAGTTCACGGGCAGCTCTAGCATGGCAGAAATGTGACGAACTGACTTGTTGGAAAGGTGGCATCCTATGAAGGTGCCATGTTTAGCAACATCACGCCGACAGAGATGGTCGCCTCGCTTTGAGTCCTTAGAAAACTATGCAGTATTTTGTTTTTTTATGTATTATTTCTTACATTGTTACCCCAGGAAATCTTAAGTCTTATTACATACAGCCGGGAAGAACAATTGGATATAAGAGCGACGTCACCTTACCAACATTACGACCAGGAATACGACTTTCCCAAAGCAGATCCTCTGTTTTGACTTCTGTCATCATTGTGGTCTTGTGGACCTTCAATGCTGCAGAAATGTTTTGGTATCCTTCCCCAGATCTGTGCCTCGACACAATCCTGTCTCGGAGCTCTACAGACAATTACTTCGACTTCATGGCTTGGTTTTTGCTCTGTCATGCACTGTCAACTGTGGGACCTTATTTAGACAGGTGTGTGCCTTTCCAAATCATGTCCAATCATTTGAATTTACCACATGTGGACTCCAATGAAGTTGTAGAAACATCTCAAGGATGATCAACGGAAACAGAATGCACCTGAGCTCAATTTTGAGTCTCATAAGAAGGGTCTGAATACTTATGTAAATAAGGGATTTCAATGTTTTATTTAATCAATTTTAGAATAATTTTAGAATGCACTGTATGTATAAATATGGAATTTGCTTCATTTTGATATCGGTTCAGTGGAGGACAACAGCTTTTGAGTGTTTATTTTAATTGTATTTTTATTCCAGCCATTGGTGCCAGATTGAGTGCCAGTTAGAGGGAGGTAGGGGAGCTGAAAACTGATAATACAGGTATCGGACTGACCAATACAGATCCCTGTGGGTTTGTTGAATGTTTAACCTGTTAGGTATTTTAATGTCTACTTGCTAAGTGTTTGTCTACTACAGTCTTTCATTGTAAATTGTAAAGTGTTATGTCTGTAGTGTATGTTTTGTTGTGTTTATGGACCACAGGAAGATTAACTGTTGTCATGAGGAACCAAATAAAGATACAGATCTCACTGGGGACAGACGTCAGTTTAATGTCTAGTTGTGATTTACATTTGGTTGAGTTGTCAAGTAATGTGAATTTATTGTGAAATGAACCAAAAGAAATTCACCATGTCATTGGATTTAGGTGAAAATTTGGTTGAAAAAAAGACTAAATTCCCTTATGTAGATTATTTTTTTCAAATACAATCAGTTTTCCACGTTATTTCAACATCATCACATTGATTTGTTTCGTTGAAATGACGTGGAAACAACAATATTGATTCAACCAGTTTTTTCCCAGTGGGATATAGGCTACTGTATGTGTAGGCCTACGGATGTTCATTTGGTTCACTGCAGATGTTCATTTGGTTCGCTATGAGTTTGGTTCAATGAGTATCAACATTTTTTGAGCATTGTTTTTTTTCTCCATAATTCCAGCCATGGGGGTCAGACTAAGTGCCAGTGAGAAGGAGGTATAGGAGCTGAAGACCGAAAATTCAGGTAATGTGCATTCTGTATAAGATTGGAAGTTAATTTGGTTCATTATTATATCGGTTCGTGAAAGATCTGTGGCTCTATTCAATCTGTATTGCTGAAGCCTTACAGATTGCGCTATAGAAATGTAAAGATAATTTCCGATTGAGCCGGCAAATGCAGTCTCCGCTAATGTGAGAACATTGCCTTTCAATCACCCTGTAGCGCTGAACTTCCGCGATACGGATTGAATAGAGCCTCAATGGCTTTTGAGAATTTCTGACCATAATTCCAGCCGTGAGTGCCATACTGAATGCCAGTGAGCTGAAGAGAAAGAATGCAGGTTCAAGTCAGTTGGCCAACAACTGTTTCTCATTTATTTTTTATAGGCAGTTTATTTTATGGGTATTTCTCATATTATTTTTAGTTTGTTTCCTTTCATATTATTTTAGCCCTGGAGGCCAACGTGACAGGCAGTGAGTGGCAACACAGGTAATTAAACTATGTGAAAAACATTATACTTAATAAGGTAGGTTTAACAAATGTTAAGTTTACTAATTTATCCTTTCCTGCAATCACAGCATTGGAGGCCAGACTGTCAGTGAGAGGGAGGTGGAAGAGTTAGAGAAAGAGAAGGCAGGTATAACCAATACAAAAAAGGAGTTGTTTTCCAGTCAAAAGGGCTGCACTTGTTTGTAACCCGAGAAGGAGGTGGCTGTTGGTGAACGCTTTTTTGTTTAGCTTCTTAGCAGAATAATGTTGGCTTTCACAGGCTTTATTTATCTTCCAATACTGATACCACACTTCTACAGCAAAGTCTTCACCAACATCAGCAAGGCCTGCTACCCAACTACAGGTAGCCTACTAACAACACAAATCAACACACACTGAATCCAGCATTACCAACAGTTTCTCTAGCCCTGTTTATACCTGCTGTTAACATGTGTCCTAGCTTGTCTTTTTACACTTTTAAGATTTGGTCACAGTCACATCACAATGTGTCTTTTAATCGTCTACACCTGCTTACAAAATGTGGGCACAATCAGAATGTGGACAACATCAGTACAAAGGCCGCATGTTAGAACCAAGTGTAAACAGGGCTTCTGAGAGACGGACAATGCTGATCCCTCCCTCTCCTCTGATGCAGGTATCTTCACACCGCCAGTGAGAGGGAGTCTACTACATCAGATTCACTGCAATGGATTACCTCACATCGCCGTTCGTCTTTACCACAATGACAAAAGTGTTCCGCTAAATGACTAATACGGTACCCATGGAGATCTACTTGTCTAATGCATTGACTCTAGAGCTGGAGGAGGGGGATGAGATCTACATGTCTCCCCTCAGGCTGGGTGCTCTTTTATAATTCTGATAACTACAACACCTTTAGTGGCTTCCTTCCCTTCCCTATGTGAAGGGAGCGCCGTAAATAATGTCATGATTTCTGATGTGAACTGTTCTGATGAATCAATAAGGAGCATCATTAAAAAAAAGCCAGACAATTTTTTTGTTTACATTTTTTTTTCAACATTCTTTGTAATTTAGCAGACGCTCTTAGGGTTAAGTGCCTTGCTCACGGGCACGTCAACAGATTTTTCACCTATTCGGCTCTGGGATTCAAACCAGCAGACCATTCGGTTAGTGGCCCAACGCTCATAACCACTAGGCTACCTGCCACCCTCAGTCATTCACAGTTTACCATCATTGGCGTAAAGTGTCTCCGTCACAGGGGGTTGGTGGAACCTTAACTGGGGAGGACAAGCTTGTGGTAATGGTTGGAGCGGAATCAATGGAATGGTATCAAATACATTGTTTCCATGTGGTCGATACCAGTCCATTAACTCCATTCCTGCTGTTATTATGAGCCGTCCTCCCCTCAGCAGCCTCCACTGGTCCATTACTGTTCATCTGCTTTTCTTTGTATTTCTGACAGTCAGAATTACAGAGGCGCAAACCAAAAAACAATTTTAAACCTCAACAGAAATGGAGACCGTATTTTTTTACCATTCCCTTCATATGTTTGACATCGAGAGCTGCGGCAACACTTTGTTTTGAACCCACAACCTCTAAGCTTTGAGGTAGAGATTGAACCACCACCATCGCATTGTTTACCCTTCTCTTTGTATGTTTGACAATGAGAGTTGCGGAAACGTACACAATAGCTGAATAGATGAGGTTCAGAAGCTAGAACCTCTTGGTCTCAAGGCAGTAATTGAACCATTGCACCACCATCTCCATCACATTTTATACCATACTCTTTGTATGTTTGACATCGAGAGTTGCTGAAAGGTACACAACAGTATAAGAAATGAAGTTTGAACCTACAACCTCTTGGTCTGAAGGATAGGATATAACCACTGAGCTACCAGCTCATTCACATTTTTCACTCTTCGTATATTTGACAGAGAATTGAGGAAACACACAAGCATATGTTTAAATTTGAGCCCAAAACCTCTTGGTCAAACCGCTGTGATTAAAAGTACATTTTTAAACTCACATAAAGTTGTTACATTTCTATGTTGGACATCATAAGAAAGTGTGCTGGTGAGTCCAGACCCCTCTTTCACCAGAAACCACATCCACACGTGAGCTAGTGTTGTGTACTTAGGACTCGATTCAGTCCGTATCACGGAAGTTGCGTGACTGAAATGTAAAGGTCATTTCAGAATGAGTTGACATATGCAGCGGTTACCGTGAATGCAGTCTCCATGAACGCGTAAACATTGCCTTTAAATGTATATCGCACTGTAGCGTGGATCTTCAGCGCTACGGATTGAATCGGGCCCTTAGTATCATGATTTTGGATGGTGTCGGTGGCCATTTCTATACAATGCTGACCACAGTGGTTTTGGGTTTAGTAGTGACTTAATGGGATCATTTCATAACAAAACACATACTACAGATCCCTTTCTATTTACAGACAAAAGTTTGGTGATTTCTTCTCTCAAAAACATAAATAAATAGATGTCCTATTAAGAGAAGGGACAAATCCTCCCTCCGTTCGAGGACATGACCACAGACTTTAGATTTGACTCCCCATTTGAAAACATAAGGAAACCTAAGCATGACTTCCTTGGTAAGTTCTGCTCATAGGCACCGAATCTCCAGAGTTCCAGGATGTTTCTGGTTGGCTCCACTCCTCCAGAAAAAGAGGGTTGGGGATAGACATGAATGACATTCCTCTGTAAAGTACATTTTATTGACAGGCAGGAAGGCGATGGTTAACAATCCAGATTGAACATCCATGAATGTCATAGGACAGTACCAAGAACCAAACTCCATTAGTCTTTTCTTGTTCAGTGGCTCTCTCCATTCATTTGCTTTTTTTGGCCTGAGGGTCTCCCTTATTCATAAAGCATCTCAGAGTAGGAATGTTGATCTAGGATCAGGTCCCCCTTGTCCACGTAAGTCTTATTCAATGAGCTCTAAAAGACTAAATGGGTGCGAGATCAGCACTCAAACTGAGACGCTTTATGACTACAGGCCCTTGTCTCAGCCTTGCCAAAGTATTCTGACCTCTCAGTCCAGACTCCAGACTGTCTGCATTGAGTCTGTGTGTGCAGGATCCTGTAGGTCAGTCAGTGTGCCACCCAGGCCTCAGCTGCAGCAAGGGTGCTCGGTGACCAGGAGGCTGTCATAGCCGTATGTCTCCAGCAGGTGGAGCAGGAAGAGCCTGTCTCCGTGAGGGTCTAGCCCCATGGCCCTCACACTCTCCTGGGTAAGGATGGGCTCAGGTCTCCCTGCCACCTCACTCAGTGTCTGGAAGATACGGTTATTCTGCTCCAGGAAAAACCTACACGGCAGGGAAAAAATGAGAAACACTTATTTTTTAAACAATGTTTTCATGGACATTTTATTTTGTTTATAGAAATAAACTGCTTAAGTGTAAAAAAATATATATATAATAATTTTGAAGGGTTCTTTATAAATGGCAGTTGTAGACTGGGTCCTGGTGTAATATACTGACAGAATGAAGTGGTCCTCTTCACTGGACACACAGTCTCCATTCTCCTCCTGAGAATATAACAGCATCTGCCTGGAAACACAATGTTGTCATTATTATCGTCACCTCTGTGTCGACTACAAGAAGATAACATGAACAACATTCTCCCCCTCAGGTTGGTTTGCGGACGGTAATGTACCTCTGTTCAGTGAGTTTGCGGTACTTCTCTCTGTCTGCAGCGCTGAGCCGCAGTAAAGGCTTCAGACTCTCTCTGGTCGTCCTCACATTCTGGTTATCCACATAGACGTCGTACAGGTCCCGCTTCTCCTCAAAGATCTTCTCTGTGGTGCCTACACACACACACACACACACGCCCCTCAGTCTTATTGAAATAGTCTGAAGTGTATTCCGCTCTGTCTCTCACCGATGTGAAAGAAATAGACGGGTTGCAGAAGTGATAGCAAAACCCTACAATGCATCCACCATATTGCTTTCACCCATCTTCAGTTTTCAGATCAGTGCAGATGAATGGAAGGGGATGTTTAAGACTACGTAGATGCCCTCTTCTCTGACTCCAGACACTCACACGCTACGTAGGACAGTTCCGTATCCAGGGTATCGATGTCCGCCACGTTGACATAGAAGAAGGGGCGGAACTCTGGCACGGCCACGCCCACCCCCGGGATGGACACGTTGGCCAGGCAACAGCAGCAGTACACTAGGGAGGACAGGAAATAGAGAAGGTTAATGAAAATGAATATAAAATGTGTATAACATGTGTATAAAAGTGTATGTTTAAGAGTACATAGGGGAGTAGCATTGTGTTCCTTTGAGCATGAAGAAAACAAACGCAACTGAGAAGTTACTGAGCGTGTCTGTGTCTGTGCTTGCGTCCGTATCAGTGTGTGTGTGTGTGTGTGTGTGTGTGTGTGTGTGTGTGTGTGTGTGTGTGTGTGTTAGTGCTCCCCCTCACCTCTATAACAGACCACCCCTACAGGTGGAGGAGAGAAGATGAGGATACGTCTCCTCAGCAGAGCTAACTTCCACAGGACCATGATCTGCTCCCCAAAGAACTGGATGAACTGAGACATGCAGCCAGCTGGGTGGGTGATCTGGAGGGAGGAGGAGAGCTACTGTCATCATCATCATCATCACCACCATCAATACTAGCAGCACAAAAACACGCACACAGAATCCCGCCGCCTGAAGTACCATTTCAAATTGGCGTAATAGTAAACCGCACCCTCTCACCTTCATCTCAGGGTGCATACAGTGGTTGAGTGCTGCTCCCCAGGCACTGCCAGGACATGCAGTAACCACACTCTCCCCATCGGGGGGCAGCACTGATCTCTTATCCTCAAAGAACGCCTCCAGAGGAGAGTACTGGCCAGGAGTTTTCAACTGGAGCCTGGATCAGACACAGACACAGACACAGACACAGACACAGACACACACACACACACACACAAATTGAAAGTAATACAGGCAATGTAAGCAGAATGCATGCAGGTAATTATATTCGAGCAAGGGCCTGAGATGGACAGGAAAAGACAGGCAGACAGAAAGAATGAGACTGGGATTGGGATTCACATCAGGGGGCTCTAATATCACCTCTGAAGGGTTAATCCCAAAATATGGTCCATTTAACCCAAGATTAACCAGTGGTAATCCAAGACTTGGGTTCATTTGTAGTTATCTAATGTAAAGCCATTGTGTATCTGTCTAGGAATGGGTCTGTTTATGTGTCTGGGGGAAGATTACCATAGTGGGGTCTCTTCTTGTCACGCTATAATAACAGAGTAGGTAGAAGTTGCTCCTCAACACTGACACAGGAACAGTTGTTTCCATCCCCCCTAATGATAAATGATTGGGAGTAGGGTAATCTGATCCTAGATCTGTTGTTAGGGGCAACTTCTACTTCAAGTTATGCTAACATCGTCAGCATTCTCTCTTCAACTCTACTAAGGGTTGACATCTAAATTGCAATCTGTGTGTATAACATTGACAACTGAAAATTTGAGTTATGCATGCAGAGTAGGCCTCGTGTTAGGATTCATCCTGGACTATCAATGCAACAGTAGTGTCCTTGAAATAACAGATGAGCATGCTACTCACACTAAAAATGATGGGCTAAAAACAACCCACTGTTGGTTATTTGGTAAGCCAGAGCTGGTTAAATAATGGACAGAACATATGTTGGGTTATTTTGACCCAGCCAGTTGGGTTGCATGAATAGACCAACAAATTGGGATTACCCAAATATGGGTTAATTTAACCATCAATTGGTTATTTTTACTCTATGCTGGGTTGACCTAGCAGCTGGGTCTTTTTTAATGTCATCCTTTGGTTATTTTCAGGAGGTGTGGTTTATTAGGGGCGTGGCTTTCAGATACCTCTTATTGGCCACCCATGAGAGTAAATGTCATTCCTGTTCATCATGTTAAGTTTACATACTGCAAATAAAACTCTTCCTTTTTTATTAAAGATGCACTATGCAGAAATTGCTCTGCCATTTTCTGGTTGCTAAAATTCTAATAGTTCGCTTAATTTCAGTTTCTGTGACAAAACAAGCAAGTATAGTGTAGAGAATCATTGTACCATCTAAACCAGGGTTTCCAAAACTCGGTCCTGGGACCCCCCCAGGGTGCACATTTAGTTTTTTGCCCTAGCACTATATAGCTGATTCAAATAATCAAAGCTTGATGAGTTGGTATAATAAGGTATACCACCTTATTGGATCTCATAGGCTTTTAGGGAACACTTCTGTAAGCAGCTACAAAAAATGCCAATGTTCAACCATAACATGTGATAACTATGCAACAGAAGAGATGAATAGGAATTACATTTACACTCGTGGGTGGCTAAAAAGAGGAAGTGAGAGGAAGAGCAAAAAAGAGAAAGGGCTATCTGGAAACTACAGTATGTCTGTGTCCAAAATGACACCCTATTTGTACAATACTTTTGACCAGAGGGTGCCAGCACAACTTTTGACTCTGGTCAAAAGTAGTGCACTATATAGGGAATAGGGTGCCAATTTCAGACTCAGCCTATCTTGTTGAGCAGGATATGTGACAGATTGCATGTGACACCCCTCTCACACACCATGTTTAATGCATGAGATAATTATAAATACCAGGGAGACGACTGTGACTTGAGGAGAGAGAAAGAGAGACTGACATGAGAGAGGATACAGAGAGTGACAGAAAGTGAGAGTTAAAGAGAGAACGGGGGATATAGAGTACAAGAAACAGAGAAAGAGAGATCCAGAGACAGACTGGGAGAGGGGGAGAGAGGGCAGAGGGTGAGTGAAAGAGAGAGTACAAGAAAGAGAGAGATCCGTTGACAGAAATCGAGAGAGTGAGGGGGAAAGAGCATGTGTGAAAAACAGCGACCAAAAAAAAGAGACAAAGACAGAACAAAAAACACAGAAAATGTATATTATCGATAGATAACATAACTTAAACGGGTTCTACCTGACTTGGTGTTCCAGGAAGCTCATGTATCGGTACAGCAGGGTGTAAGAGGTTGACAGGATACCCACAGACTTCATTCTTGCCCCCCTCTCCACCACACTATCCACCGCCATGTTGGCAAAGCACGCCAGGCCAAAGTACCCGCCCTTACGGAAGTATCTGTGAGGGCCAGAGAGAGGACCATGAGTCAAGCCAAGGGAACATACTGCCCTGCCAGTTGGCCGATTTTTCTGCTGACCATCAGTTCTAAAGTGTTGCTGTCCTGCCAAGGAGGCACAGGGGGTGCATCTAAATGTTCAGTCTAAAAGGTCTTCCTCGCCTTCATTTGTATGCTTTCCTTCATCAGCTTTGCTATTAAATAACAGGGCAGAAGGCTGATCCCTGGTAGCGTTCCCCCATTTCAGATGAGTTTAAATGAAGGAGACGAGGACAGGACGCCTATTAGACTACTGCGATGCATCCAGGATAGGATACAAAGAAAGGATGCCACTTTATACTATTGATATGCACTCAGGACAGGTTAAAAAAATAAAGGATTCAAGTTTATATGATTGAGATGCAGCCGGGTGTACTTACATAAAGTCGCTGGAGACTCTGTGTGAGCCGCTGGCCATAGCCTTGAACTCTACTCCCTCCAGGTTCATGTCCCCTGGCAGACACCACTCTAACATGTTACCTAAACAGTAAACACATGCACACACACACATACATAAACGGGAGTGAATTTAGGCAACACCGTAGCTATGGTTATCACAACAACTGTCCTAAAATGTGAACGTTTTCACAAATGTGCAAATCTGCATGTAGATCAACCATAAGCCTCAAACTATTTTGAATAGTTACCATCATTACCAAATGAAGTCAATGCCCTCATTGATTAAAGTAATTCAATCTGCAGTGAAATCCACAGGCTGACTCCCTCTCTCTCCTACTCACTCATTAAGAATGTATAGTCCCAGACGGTCTCGAGACCGGTGGTCAGACATTACCAATAGATGTGTATATCTAGCCTACTATGGCTTTATACCTCTCTGATATTCCGGGGTGAACGACAGGGGTTGCCTTTAGGGTGTGGTCATAGAGAATCCACACATCCCCTGTGACTTTGGAGTTCCTGAGTAAGAATATAGAGGTCTTTGTGTTGAAGAGCATCCCCAAGGCGTAGGCGAATACCACATATGACCAGTGCATCCAATGGTTGGGGACATCGATTATCTGGCCTATAGTTCAAATGAATCCATCCCAAGCTCTCTGATGCAATTTCTGAAAATAATAACCAGTAGGCCTATAATGAACAATAAAATAATTATTATATGCATGGATGCTATAGGCGTATAGGTGTTACAAATTGATGGGTGTGACCATGCAGCTGCTTCTCTAGGCAGCAGCACAGCACGAAAAAAAGATCCGAGGTCCTCGACTCGACTCACCTGATCTTGTGTCAAATGTCACCACAAACACGGCCACGATCGGATCTTTTTCCTCCCATTTCACCATAATATCGTGCGGCACCTCTCCTTGTCCTGAGGCCGGGGTATGGTCATCCTTGTCGGGACACTGAGCATCCCATTCCGCAGGGGTGGGGATCGTGCTCCTGGATGAGAGGGATGTGTCTATGCTAGAGACTGCTGATGTTAAAAACCCAGGACCCCCCGGACTGGTGCTCCACCCTATCCCCGGCGCAGTGCATCCCGACGCCCGACTATTGGCGGGGCTCGGCCCCTTGACGTCCTTCTCCTGTTCTGGTGTGGGAACAGGCTTCTCCGCCGGAGGAACCTCCTCCCAGTCCAGTAGCGGTGCCCGGTCGGACTTCTCCACCATTGCGGCTCAGCTATCGGCGACCCCGGGCTTGACTCTGTGACGAAGGGATGCAGGGGAACAGAATCGTGTACAGACACGGAGCGGAGAGGCCATTCGTAATGCATTAGATAAGCGTTGGTTGAAATAAATCCATACTCACAATTGCAAATGTTAAATTGATTGATTCCGTTGAAACACAAGCTGTCTAATTTGTGTATCATAGCCTGCTCCTTTTGCATAGGGCCATCCAATGATGTACATCCACTTAGGTATAATACGAGTGTACATAAATTATTCTTCCGTTCTTTTGGAGTGCGTTCATGATTCCACAGTATTATACGTGCTATTTGCAGCTCTTTCTACAGGAAAAACGATTTGAAACGTTGGCATCTTGAATACAGCTCATTGTAGGTCTCCAGTTCCGAATCAACGCACATCCAATATAGTATTTTTCTATCGGAACTCACAACTAAATACTAAGCTGACAATTTTCTATAAAACAAATAATATTTATCGTTTTATGCAACTGTGTTTGAACTATTTAGCGTTTCCAAAATATTTGTCTGACGTTGAATGTGCGGACAATGAACCCGGATTAACCATTAATGACGTGTTCCTGCGACACGTCACTGAATGCCAACAGCTACGGAAGCGGTGCCGTGTCGAGATCTACAACGTCGTTGATCAAGGGTTCAGTGTCTTCAGAATGGGTACGTTTTTAAAATATATTTTTAATCTATTTGAGAACTATAATGGGAATTCTCACGGTTGTGTTTTATGTAGAAATTCAGGCTATTCTACCAGCTCCTGCTACGCACCATGCAACTGGGCCACTTGCTAAGTAACAAATAGAAAACGTTAGCTAAAACATGCATACATGTAATAATTATTGTCGTCTCGCGGACAGCGAAAGTTGTTAAGTTGATAAAGCTATTAAATCCCTCTAAGGTGTCTGAGTCATTAATTGTTGTCGTGATTCGTAAATACTGAGTCTAGCCAAGCATTCTAGCTAACGTTAGCTTTACTGCTAACTCCCTGTGGCAACATGCTGAGTACTTGTAGCCCAGCTAACGTTACAGCGTCAAATAGCCCAATAATTAGTTGACTAACGTTAATCAGTATCTATTCGACTAGCTTTTTAATGGTAAAATGCAGGAATGTGACACGGCATGTTTGTCATAGTAACCATGTGTAGCCTCCCTGTATGGTGACTTCGTCTACCAATAGGTATTTTATAGCACAGACAGAACAGGAAATAGCCAGCGACACTAGCTAGCTAATATAGTCATTAGGTAGTGTGCTTACCCCTGCTGGTTTGCACATTTTGTTCACTCCCCCACAAAAGATGAAGGGGGAAATCTTAAATTGCACCACCATCTAACCCTGCACCTATACACTATCCCCGCTCCCAGTCGAATTGCTCACTCTAGGGCTATCATCTACTCCCTTTACTACCTCAGCATAGGAAACTTTCTGCCCCACTGGCAATCTCAACCTGTCTCTCACAGGGCAATTGGGATCCACAGCTGCATAGGCGCTCCCACAGTTGACACGCAGTGCTTTCTCTATCCCAAATGTACACTCCCTCAGATTATGCCCTCCGGCACTTCTCTCACATCATGGGATCTCCCATACTCACTCCTGCAACATGTCTGAATCCTTGGCACCTGAAGCACCGTAGCGGGTTCAGAACATAGGCCCTCACAGAAAAGCAAACCTGACCTTATCAGGTATAAATTCTGTGTCAAAGCTCAACAAGACAGACGGGGTATTCTCAGTCTCGCCGGGGTATTCTCAGTCTCGCCTTTGCCTCCGGGTCTACGTCTCACCAAACGGCCGGCGTCTCAAACGCCAGGATATTATTTTTCATTTGGTCCACCTCTACACTCAGCTCTACCCCACTGATCACGTCTTTGAGCGGTCACTGCTCCGGAGAGAAAAGCACAGGTTGAGCCCCAAGACGCGTCGCACACGCTTCCGCTGACTACCTCATGAAGCTGGTTGAGAGAATGCGAAGAGTGTGCAAAGCTGTCATCAAGGCAAAGGGTTGATACTTTGAAGAATCTCAAATGTAAAATATGTTCATTTGTTTAACACTTTTTTTTATTTTTTGGGTTACTACATGATTCCATATGTGTTATTTCGTGGTTTCGATGTCTTCACCATTATTCTACAATGTAGGAAATCGTAAAATATAAAGAAAAACCCTTGAATGAGTAGGTGTGTCCAAACTTTTGACTGGTACTGTACATTTACATTTTTACATTTTAGTCATTTAGCAGACGCTCTTATCCAGAGCGACTTACAGTAGTGAATGCATACATTTCATTAAAAAAAAATCTGTGCTGGCCCCCCGTGGGAATCGAACCCACAACCCTGGCGTTGCAAACACCATGCTCTACAGGGAAGGCTACGTACGTCCTGCCACCTGCATCCCTTCTGGAAACTGGGGGAGCATCAAAGACGTCATTATCTCAACTGTTCGGCACAGTCCCGTTTATCATAGCGGGTTCGCTTCGCCCACGGCTGGCCGTGTGATCTACAATTCCGACAGTGTTAGAAACAATCATCGCTTGCTAAATGCTTTTCTGAACATATGGCCCTTATCGTTCATATCGGCGATAAATAATATTTTAAATAAAGATACACTTACTGTGTGTGCCTCGAGTTGACGAACAACACTCCCACCCCAGTTAAACTTACACTCAGGTTTTCGGAGCGCTAGATTGATAGTTAGCACAGGTGGTCACCTCTGTCTTATGTCTGTCTTCCGTAAACAAGCGCTGTAACGTGGCGGTATAGGGTTAGTGTTCCCAACACGGCCAGAAAGGCGCGTGACTTTCCAAAACCCGTACCGCATGTTAACACTTCGAGCAAGCGTCAGGGCTCTTGACAAGTCAACCGGGAAGAAGATGCCTTCATCGATAGGCGCTAAAGGTAGTTCACGTCTGTCTAACTCCATCTCATGTCCATGTGCTGTAGGTGGGTGGTTTTCCAGTCTCTTCTCTGGCTTGTTTGGCACCAGAGAGATGAGGATCCTGATCCTGGGGTTGGACGGAGCCGGTAAAACGACCATCCTGTACCGCCTGCAGGTCGGAGAGGTGGTCACCACCATTCCAAGTACGTAACTCTTTTTCTTTCTACTTCGAAACACTGCTCACGCAATATCAGTTGCCCAGGTGCATGCATGGAAAATCAACTGTTAGTGTGCTCCCCAGTGAGTTGAATTGGTCTTCCCACGTGTTTGTCGACGACGTCAAAGAGGGGGATGGTTAAAGTGCATTCCTTTCTTTGCCAAGGTTTTTAAATCTCTGCCATTGTGCTGATTGTGTTGTACAGCAATCGGCTTCAACGTGGAGACGGTTACGTACAAAAACCTGAAGTTCCAGGTGTGGGATCTTGGTGGACAGACGAGTATTAGGTAATTATATGAATATCACAAGTGTTTCCTGTTTATCAAATTAAATTGTATTAGTCACATGCACCGAATACAACAGGTGTAGACCTTACAGTGAAATGCTGAATACAACAGGTGTAGACCTCACAGTGAAATGCTGAATACAACAGGTGTAGACTTTACAGTGAAATGCTGACTTACAAGCCCTTAACCAACGAGGCAGTTTAAAAAAAATATGGATAAGAATAAGAGATAAGTAACAAGTAATTAAAGAGCAGCAGTAAAACAACAATAGTGGGACTATATACAGGGGGGTACTGATACAGAGTCGATGTGCAGGGGGCACCGGTTAGTTGAGGTAGTATGTACATGTAGGTAGTTATTAAAGCGACTATGCGTAGATGACAATAGAGTAGTAGTAGTGGTGTATATACACACAGACGTTGTTGAATTTAAAAGGTTAGACAGAAGCTTCCTCAAGACAGCACAACTTTCCATACATTATTGTGCCAAACCTCTTTACAATTTAGAGGGTTTGGCCTATTTGCCTCTGCCCTTCGCTCTCCCTCTAACCTTGGTCTCTCTCCTTCAAACCCTTGTATCTCTCTCCCAGGCCATACTGGCGTTGTTACTACTCCAACACAGATGCTGTCATCTACGTGGTGGACAGCAGTGACAGAGACAGGATGGGCATCTCTAAGTCTGAACTTGTTGCCATGCTGGAGGTAGGTCATGTGGATAGGCTTGCATGCATTGATAAGAGTGGAGGTGTCATTTGAGTGAGGCAGGTATAATGACCATTGTTTGAGGTGCTCTGGAGGGCAACTTTGGGCAAATAGTCATGCTCAATGTATTTTCTCCATATGACTGACTCTCTCTCTCTCTCCCTGTGTGTGTGTTTTTTGTCTCTTCAGGAAGAGGAGTTGAAGAAAGCCATCCTGGTGGTGTTTGCTAACAAGCAGGACATGGAGCAGGCCATGACCCCGGCTGAGGTGGCCAACTCCCTGGGCCTCCCCGCCCTCAAAGACCGGAAGTGGCAGATCTTCAAGACCTCCGCCACCAAGGGCACGGGCCTGGACGAGGCCATGGAGTGGTGAGGGTTTGCTTTTGGTTGACATTATAGTCATGTAGCAGATGCCATTTTATTTTTTTCAACAACGATTTTATTATACTTTCATTTAACCTCACTGAGTTCTCATGGTCTAGAACAGGCTGTCAACCACATAGCATATCAATAGGTAGAATAGAGGTGTCCTGTCCTCGTGTCACCCCCCCTTCTCAATAAACCCACAGATGACATTGTGCAACACCATGTCATCCGCATGTTGTAATAATATTCAACAATGTTTGCTCTCTCCCTCTCTCCATAGGCTGGTGGAAGCCCTGAAGAGCAGGCAGTAGAGACAGCCCACACCTCTTGTTCTCTGTAAATACTCCTGACCTCCTGTATAAAATACTTCCTGATTGGACCGCTCAGGAGGACCAGTGACTGCACTCCTTCCAGGGGCACGTTCAGTACGCAAACGTTGTAGATAGAAATGTCATGAATAGAGCTGACGTGATTCCTTATTCGACGTGTCACGTGTGTTTGTTCTACACGACACATTTCTATATGAAGGTTCCACAACGTTGTGCCCTGCTGAAAACAGCCCTGAAGCCTTCACCATGCCTTCCAGCCTGGGATAGAGAGGCTGCAATATAGTATACTACCTGGTCCCAAAATAATGTTATCGCCCCAGCCCATAGCCCTGGTGTTTGCAGATCTGAAGGGAACCAGATGGGTGTAGGTCAGACCAGGTCATGTGGTGATGGCTTCACACATAATGAAAAGTATCTGTTGTGGAGCTTCTGCCGTTTTTGGTGAACCCTTCTGATCTGTAAACACCCAAGGGAAAGGGGGTTGGTGTTGGCTCAGGCTCAATTCTCAGTGGTAAAGAACTGACCGGCCCCTTCAAGGAAGAGGACCTGAGCGATGACAGACGGACCTATGGCGATGTTACTGCAGCTGGTGCTGTTTTTGTATTGTACTACTCATGCTGAATCATGTCTTTTTTTTCTCCCTTTTCTAAAACTTCTGTTGGGGTGTGTAATTAAAGTTTGAGGTTGTTAGTTTAGCCCTTCTCATTGGAATGCTCAGACTTTAATCAGATTGTGTAAATGCCACTAGTCAGTTGTTGAACACTAACTGCTTAATTTGTATGCTACAACTTTTATTGCATATTTATAGGAGCTTGTACAGTGTAAACAACCCACAGTAAAACTGATTTCACACTGAATATATAAACCTTGGTCGTCAAATTACTTTCATCCCACCCAAGATAAGCAATATCCAACAGGACCACTGATACTTTTCCAATAACAAGATTGTTCAAAGAAAGTAGCACTTATTTTTAATGAAAAAAGTTACAATTAACTGCACAAACATATAAACCCCTTCTCAAATCCTTGACTGAGAATTCATACAGAGGTGGCTTGCTCCTGCATTAAGCAGGACATGATTGCCTGGTCTTCTCATCCATCCTTGCTATATAATAACATCATTTCACCATAGCCAAGTCCTTGAGTGAGTTCCTCTGTCTCTTGGCTTTGTAGCCAGGCCTCAGGAACTCAATCTTCCTCTTCTTGGCCTCGATCTTGTTCTTGTGTTTCTTCAGCTTCTTCCTGGCTGCAATGTCGGGGTTAGCCACCGCCTGAGAGAGAAGGGTAAAAGGTGAGATGCTTGGTATCCAACATTACCCTGCCATTGTGATAAACAGTGTCTGATGTATTATGGCAGGTTGTCAAAATATATTTAAAACAAAACATGTAAATAAATATTAACAGATTAAATTAATTTTAGCCAAGGATCTGAGGAATAAGTTTAGGGTGTAATAAAATGTAATAATCTACAATTTATGTTCTTAACTGTGGGTAACAGGGATATTGGTATCCACAATACCTTTTGTATTAAAGTCTCTGCCACATGACACAATCTGTAGAATTGCAGGTAACGAGGTTGAAAACTGCTAAATTGTCTCTCTGTGCCAAGAGGCGGGCCTTTAAAATGTTATTTCCCATGGCCCGAGACTTTGGCAGTGAATGTATGCTATTTTTTTATCTCACTCGAGTTGTGTTCTGATTATGAGGGGGCCTCTGATGAATTTGTCAAAAAAGGGGTCCCAGAGCACAAAAAGTTTGAGAACCCCTGCCGTAGAGTACACACCTGCATAGCCTTGTGTTTCTTGCGGTTGGCCCTCCTCTGTGAGGCATCCTTCTGAACGGCTGAGAAGGCCAGGGAGAAGGTCTGCAGCCCCACCTGCTTCTTCAACAGCTCGATCAGCTCCTGGGACAGGTTTTTCAGGGTGGGGTCTGGGGAGCAAAACGTCTAATTAAATAGAGCACTAACTTTATGCTTCTCTGTGACCGACACCTACTGAGGGATCAGTCGGAAGAGAACGACACAGAGTTGAGTTGTGTTGACACAGAATAACAAGACAGCAGTCAGACAACACGGCAGCCACAATGAGCACACGGAACAGAGAGAAAACTGAAAGGCCAGAGAGAGCCTAGTTATGATTAGGATGATGAATTTGAGAAGTGGTGAAAGGGAGAGGACAGTGTGTTAGCTTGATCCTCGTTGTGGTTATTAAATGATGAGGACAGTATTACAGGATGCTACCTTGGTCTGCATAGGTGCTGTCCAGTTCTCTGTAGAGAGGGGCGATGATGGTGGTGAGGTAAGGACCCAGCCTGTCCTTACCCAGGTCCACAGCTATAGCTCCCAGGAACTTAAACACACATGTTCTCTATGGGGGGAGAGAAAGGACAAATAACAATATGAACATTTATTGCAGATATTCGTCAACTCACCATCAGTAAATAAGCAGTGGTGTTGGGAAAATATATAAAAGGACCACGTATTGGGGGGTTTGTGTGTACCTTGAGGGGTATCTTGGGCGTGTCTGCAGCTTCCCTCTTAGCCATTAGAGACAGCTTCTTCATCATCCACAGTAAGGATGGAGGACGATCATCCTTCTCATCCTCCTCTTCCTGCTTCTCTTCCTCTTTTTCTTCATCACCTTTCTCTCCTTCGTCATCGTTCTCCCTCTCTCCTCCGTTCTCCATCTCTTCCTCCTCCCCTCCCTCCTCCTCCTCTACTTCCCGCGCAGGTGTGATTTCAGACTCAGGTGAGATCAGGTAGATCACCTTGGCGACGAACAGCAGGTTCTTGATCACCTGGGGAACGGCAGACGAGGCGGTCAAACCTGTCAATGGAACTACTGCCTGACGTGTGACACCTCAGACTTAAATAGTCTGTTTATAACGTCATCAGTGTAATATCGTCGTCCTTACCTGTTCTCCTGTTGACGTGTCCAGGTACTTCGACTGGAGCTGGTGACAGAAAGACAGGACCAACTCTCTCATCTGGTGGAGGGAAGGAGTGGGGAAAGCCAGGTAAAAGACACATAAATCAGTATTGCTAAACATCACTCGAGTCAAACCCTTGTTTACAATACAACGCATTAAATTCTCATTGTTATTCAAACCCCCCAAAAATGTTGCATGCCATTCTAGAAAGTTGTTCTCCCTGTTTCCGCCTCATTCACTGAGTAGCCCATCTTGATGACGCGTTTGACCTTGGTCACTCTAAGCGGGTCAAGTCATCGGTCTGTGTCTTTGGTTAAGTGATGTTCAGACCCGTCTCACCTTCTTGTCTAGGTTGGTCGTAAGGAACGTGGTCGCCACAGGTTCTGGTGTGCTGGTGTTGGCACTGCCCTTCTCTGTGGTCTCCTCTCTCCAGCGGGCAACCAGCTGGTCTGGCCGGTGGGCAGCAAACAGCTGACCAAACAGTTGAGAGGCGGTCAGCCACACCCAACAGTGAGGGTAGCGCAGGTGGGTCTCAACATGACCTGGTGGGGGGGAGACGCATTTCTCCGTTACACAAAGGGGAAGTCAGCAGCTTAGATGGTAAAATATTACATTCAATGATCGATGAATTGATGTAGATCTATAGGTTCTAGACTTTATCATCAACCCATAGAACAAGAGAGGCATTTCAGGTGAAAACGTGTAGGCACATGGGTTTAACCACACTGCTATACAGAGCAGGCAATAAGCTTAACATACCACAGTACTGTAGGCTTATTTATCTCACCCCAGACAACAGACCGGGCCCATCTGATAGATATACGTGATGTTTGATCTACGACCATAGGAAACGGCAAGACCGCACAAACAGATGTGGGACCAGGCTAGAGGTAGTAGTGTCTTACCCAGGATGTTAGTGAGCGTGTCTTGAGGCTTGCTGAGCTCCAGTAGGCTACAGTCCTTGGTGAGTTTGGTGACCAGGGTCAGGAAGCTGAACAGCAGTCTGTCTGCTGCCTTCTCATCCTGCTCCTCCTCAATCTGACACACACACACAGATGTAGCACAGGTGATAGAAAGTAGTCAATAAAAAAACGAATACCCGCGTCGTGCTTAGGTAATGCTTCTGAAAGTGTAACTGTTCACATAGTTTATATTAAACAGTTCATGTTCGACTCACGTCTTCAAAGTTGTCGGGGTGGATCTCTTTCTCGATGAGGGGCAGCAGGGCATCTAAACGGCGGCCAAACTGAACCCCCTCTACCTCCACAAACAGCCCACACACCTGGGCCCCCAGACGACGCAGAGACACCTGGGGGTCGGGGTCAGAGGTTACAGCAGGAGGACATGGGGTGCATCTCAATAGTCTGAAGTGGATTTCTCTCCTTTCCTTTATTTGCACTTCATCAGACATTTACATTGCTTTATTAGACCCGTAGAGAAAGACAAGACTAATGCGTGTGTGTGTGTGTGCGTCCATACCTTGTCTCCAGACAGCCAAGCGTTGACCAGGGTGAACAGGGTGTTCTGGTGTTGCTGGTCCAGTTGACTCAGCAGTGATTTGATGGCCACAGCGGCCATCTTCTTACAGCGAGCCGAGTCATCGTTCACCATGGCCAGGGCCAGAGGGACGAAGAACAACCCACTGTGCTCCAGCAGCAGGTTCTAGGACAGAGACGAATCAGTTACACACAGAAGTAGAATTAGGTTGTGCCAAAAGACTGATCTAAGGTCAGTTTTGAGTTTATTCCCTCTAATGGTTAGGATGTGGGATCTGCTTCTATAGGCAACTTCTACCAGGAGCAGTGGGTATAGAAAGCGACCAGAGTTACTGCAAATCTAACTCAGGTAATTATGGGATGTGTGTGTCAGGGGGATTGTTGTGGATACCTGAGGGAAGGTCTGGAAGATAAAGGCCATCATCTCCAGGGCAGCCTCTCTTCCTGTGTTAAACTCATAACTAACACAGAGAGAGAGAGATTTTAGTATCAAAAGTTACAAACGATTTACATCTAAAATAACGAATCCCTTTAAACACAAATATATCCTACCTGAGCTGGGCCACGATGAAGTCCAGATGTGATCTCAGTTTCTTCCCCAGAGGATAATCCAGGATATACTTCTGGTAAATCTACAGGTGAAAATAACAGAAAAAACTCAAATAACAATCTAAAAATACAAAAATGTGTTGCCTTAATTAAGCACAGTTAAACCACTGTTTTAACAAGGCACCTTCAATAATACAGTACAAACGGTAAAATACAGGTTTAAAAATGAATATAAAAAGAAACAAAACCGTACATGTCTGCACTGGACCCTGATCATGCCGTTCTGCCCGGTAACAGACAGCTTGGCCACTTTCTTCATCAGCTCCTCCATCTCTGGTACTACCAGCTTCCTGGACAGGATGGCCTGTATGGGGAGATAGAGATACAGTACAGAGGATGACAGATTAAGAATTTCATTATACACTTTGAATGCAAATACATATATATGCCTGGTTAAATAAAGGTGTAAAAAATGTTGGGGTCTGATGTATTAGCTGTAGCAATAAAGTATGGTCTCCCAACGCCATCTCTCTCCTGGATTTGGACAGGTGGAGAGGGAGGGCGTTAGCTACCTTTAGCAGGCCGAAGGCTGTCGCCTGACGCGATTGGTCGTAAATGTCCTCCTCGGCGTATCCCAGCAGCACTTGCAGCTGCGTCTCAGTTATCTTGTGTGTCTTCGTGTTCTTTACTAGGATGGTGATGGACTGACAGCGAAAATAAGGATCATTCAATTGTTTGATATAGCCACATTTCTGTCATTTCAAATCATTAAAACATTAAAGCCTCATTGCTATTATAAACTGGTTACCAACATAATTAGAACATTAAACAAGTCGTCATACCCGTGGTATATTTAAGCAATAAGGCCTGAGGGGTTGTGGTATATGGCCAATATACTTAGCTGTGGAATATTTGCCATATATCACAAACCCCGAGGTGCCTTATTTAAGCAATAAGGCCCGAGGAGGTGTGGTACATGGCCAATATACCACGGCTAAGGGCTGTTCTTCCGCACCTCGCAACCCGGAGTGCCTGGACACAGCCCTTAGCCGTGGTATTATAAACTGGTTACCAACGTAATTAGAGCAGTAAAAATATGTTTTGTTATACCCGTGGTATATGGTCTGATATACCCCGGCTGTCAGCCAATCAGCATTCATGGATTGAACCACCCAGTTTACAATGTCTCATATACCACGGCTTTCAGTCAATCAGAATCCAGGGCTCGAACGGCCCCGTTTATAATTGATACTATAGTAAAATGTATTAATTCAAACATTTCCAGGATAGAAAAACACTTGTGCTACCTTGAAGCAGTTCTGGACAAGTTGGAAGTTCTCTCCACGGGCAGCGCCAGCCTTGGAGTAGTCTTTGAGCAGGACGAACAGCTGCTTAGTGAGCTGGTCTGCATTCTGCTCTACAGCTGGCAGGGGGAACCGCAACAGGAACGTAAAAGCTAAGAGAGCCTCTGTTATCACCTGGAGGCACGGAGAGAGATATACACTCAGATACAGACACACACACACACTTCTCAACACACACACACACACACACACACACTACTGACCTTGACGTGCATGGAGTTGAGACAGTCTAGTAACAGAGCAAAGAAGGGATCCAGCATCTCAAGAGCAGAGGCCTCAGAGGAGTTGACCTTGGATTTCTTCAGACTCATATGGAGTAGCTGGACAGAGAAAGAGCGACAACAGTCAACCAACATTCAACTGACCACAGATGAATGAACAGCAAACCACTATTGAGCCATTGGTTACTATCTATTCACGGGACTGGTCGTTGTTTATCTTAATGCCTGCCTGCCGCAAAACACTATTTCATCTTCTAGTCAACCTGTGTGAAAGCCTGTGAGAAAGTTTCTGAAGGTTTTAGGGAGGGTAGATAGGTTGGTTTACCCGGAGTCCAGTGTCCACTAGGATGTGCATGTTGGTGCGGCTGCTGACGGGGGCTTTAAGTCCCCCTCTCTTTGGGGTGGGGGGCAAGAGGAGACAGCTGGGAGGGGGCAGGCGAGGGTCCGGAGGCGCCTGGGGCTTTTTGTCCCTACACACAAACAACAAAGACACGACGTCAAATATTTGCGTGAGACTCCGTGAGTGAGTGAGAGACAGAGCAAGGAAACGGGAGCGTGCATGCAGTGTGAGTGTGTACATACTTGTTCCGCTTGGTGACGAGGGGCAGGCTCTCTGAGACCAGGCCGTGGCTGAGCAGTAGTATAGCCTGATGGTCCATGGCTTGGTTCACCAGTAGACCTGACACTATCCTCTTCAACACCGCATGGGCACGACGGGCGGTCTTCAGATTGGCTGTGTTCTCCAGGATCTAGAGACAGATGGAGAGAGAGACGGAGAGAGAGAGAGAGGGAGACGGAGAGATTCAGACAGGAGAGAGAGACAGAGAGAGTCACATACACACCGTTTGCGGAGTAATCTGTTGTTGTCCCTGCTATCTGAGGAATTTCAGACACGTCTAAGTCATACTTACATCTTTCATCGGCAGTATGAGTTGTATGACTCTGTCCTTGCCAGAGTACTGGCCCAGGAACTCATAGGAGTCCATACTCTTACTGTGGCGAGCCTCCATCAGCTTCGAGACGATCCCCTTCACCTCCTTCTCCTCAGCCACTGCACCAAACAGCTCGTTGTTGAAGATCTACAGGAGAGGAGTGGAACAATGGTGGATGTATGAGACGTGTGAAAGGAGAGCTGGCAAGGTTGTGTATCAAAATGGATTATGCACAGTGACACACACACACACACACACACACACACACACACACACACACACAAGAACCAGCATAAACATAGAAAACCACACAAAAATAGACATGTATAGGTTAGAATAGTTACATCTATTAGCAAGCCCATGCAGTGGTCCAAGTCTCCAGGCTTCAGTATAGCGGCGAGGTGAGACAGGAGTTGGTACACTGTGAACGTCAGCACATGGACCTGAGAGAGAGAGAGAGCCAGTGGGTCAAAACAAAGTCATATCATTTAGAATAAATCACTTAATGATTGAATACATTTACACAGACAGAGATGGAGTCTCAGTCTCAAAAACATAGTCGGTAGTCTAAAAAATATATAAATTGTTTTTGTCAAACTTGCTCAGTAAATTTGGTTGGAAATCGTTTATGAACAGCAATGACCTTTTCTCTGACTTCCAAGCAAATTTAAGTTAGAACTTGAGACTGGACCACTCAACACCTACAGGAAAGCCATTCTGGTGTGTCTTTGGCATAAAAATGTGCGTAATTGTCCCACTGAAAAATAAAGCTATCCCCTTTATAGACTTTCACTAGGCACTGTAACTAGTGGTCTTGGAGTAGCCTCCCAAATAGCACCCTATTCCCTTTGTAGTGCCCTACTTTTGACCAGAGGCCATTTGGGACGCAAGCCTGGGCCTCGTACCCAAGGTCTGAGGCGAGGGTGTTGGTCCATCTGTATGAAAAGACAGAGGAACCTATTCAGCTGTAGTGATCACCTGGTAGCCCTTAACCAGAATGGACTTCATCTCCTTCAGTAGGTACTGCAGGTATTTGACCCCCAGAGTCTCGATGATCTTAATCAGGGTGTTACGAGCCACGTCTCTGATCTCCTGGAAACGATTCCTCAGCAGCACACACATCTTCATCAGGATGCTGTCAACACACACAGTGTTTATTATATACTGCGCACACTCCCAGACACGGACACACAACGACACAGCCACATTTATAGGGCGTACCACATCAATGTTTACATTAACTGGGTGTACATACCCGGGCAGGTTGACGTCCATGACAGTCGTGGGTAGTGTCTGCATCAGTTTGACCATGGCGAAGGCTATAGGAACTCTGGCCACCTCCTCCTCCTTCACATCCTTAGACTTCACCGCCTTGCACTCATCATCTCGCTTCACCTACACACACACACACACACACACACACACACACACACACACACACACACACACACGATGTCATCACTCTGCGACAATACTAAACACGCATTGGTGACACATTCCAAAAGATCCCCGACAGCGAGTACAACTGGTGTGTGTTTGAGCGTGTGTGTACCTTGGCAGTCAGACACTTGTGTAGCCTGGGCAGGACAGCATTTTGAACAGTGGCATGGATAGAGGTGATCAGAGCCTCCAGCTCCGCTTTGTTCTGGGGTAACCCACTGGGAGCCGCAGGGGCTCTAGTGGAGGGGGTCGGCTTCTTCACCGGAACAGCTTTAGGCCCCGCTGTAGATTCTGTGGCGTTCGTTTCCATAGCAACACCCTCAGCGGTCTCTGCGACGTCCGTTTCCATAGCAACAACCTTGGCCGTTTCTACGGTGGTTGCTTTCGTGTCGGTTTCAGTTTCCATGGCTTCCTCAGTGTCACTCTCCTCTGATTCGACAGCTGCCACCTCATCCTCATCACCTTCTTCATCAACGACGGTGCTCACAACTAAACAGAAAGAGGCAACGCCGATCAATACATCACACGCTTGGGATGGAAATCATATTCTACTTCATTGGGACCTCTTGGTCACCGATGTCCAGCCTGTTCCCTCACCCTCTTTGGCCCTGGTCTTAGCTGCCTCCATTTCTCTCTCCAGAGTGTCATGGTCAAAGTGGAACGCTTCCAGAACAGTCACCAACAGACTGTGGATGGACACAGGTGTGAGACAACAGTACTACTGGAAAACAAACATATATATATCACCCTCCGATACACACAGACACACACATAGCACCTACCTGACAGCCAGCTTCTGTTCAGCCTGTCCAGTTTGCAGTACGTGAACAAAGTGTTTAAGGTAGTAGAGGTATTTAGACCAGGTCAGTCTCCTACACACTGCTCCTATCACCTCTACTGAGGCTGCCGTCATACCCTCATTCTGCAGGACAGAGAGAAACACACAGGTTACACACACACGGCCAGTCACTCACACACCAGAAAGAAGGACAACATTATTCAGTGTGCTGTGTAACTGACCTTGAGCATCTTCTCGTCGAAGAGGGCGGTCACGGCGTAGGGCATGATGTAGTTCTGGAGGGAGCGGGATGACAACACAACCGTGCCCTCCGTCAGCTGCTTGGCTAACTTCCTCAGAGCGCGACCTCTACGGTGGATCTGAGAGACAAAACAGGAAGCACTGGGCTGAACACCACGCGTCCTGACTCGTTTGAAGAGCGTCGGCCGTACGGCTACAATCCAAGTTGCCCTGCGCCAGACTAAACGGTGCATTTTCCCATGTTCCGATATCTATACTAGCGTACACCACTTGGAACGCACGCCCAACACGATGCTTCGTTCCACGTAGTACGCCGGTGTGAATACTGGAACAGTGACTGAAGTCTTACCTGGATGTGCTTCATGTGCTCAAAGAAGTCAGACTCGGGGTCGTTGTAGTCGGTGAGCTGCACCAGATCTCTGAAGTCTCTATGGGTGGGGAAGGTCTTCACCAGACACGCCAGCACTGTGGTGTAATCGTGCTGCACACTCTGAGAACACAGGAGACACACACTGGACCCAAGTTCACTTTAGTGTGTGTGTGTGTGTGTGTGTGTGTGTGTGTGTGTGTGTATGTGTGTGTGTGTGCACTAACCTCCGTCTTGCTCCTCAGGCCTTTCCTGACTGCGTCCAGTATGGTGTGTGTGTGTGTGTGTGTGTGTGCACTAACCTCCGTCTTGCTCCTCAGGCCTTTCCTGACTGCGTCCAGTATGGTGTGCTGTACGATCTCCTTGTAGTCCCTGTCTCCACGACCCACTGCAGCCAGGCGTGTAAGGACAGCAGACAAACACAAGGTGGCGTTGTCTGCCAGGGACATGTCTCCAATCTACAACACAGGGAGGCAGAAGGTTGAATGTAATGAATGGACGAATTACATTACTGTTATCAATCCTTTGAAGATTCAATTATTTCCGCAACTCGTCAAATACATTAAGAGCAAAAAACCACAGACATGCATGGACACGTGTTAAGCAATACGCGCCACAAATGTTTTGTCAAAAGCTACATACAGAAACATTTATTGATTCATAAAGCGAATAGGACATCTGAAATAAGACGTGAGCGTTCCAAATTACTACCAAAGCCGACGCAATAGTCAAAAGATCAGACTGTAGCGTAACCCCCATCTGTAGTGTCGGATCTCTCCTGTGTGTTTTGTCGTGCGCGTGTTGGGTCTCACCTCGAAGGAGGCGAAACAGTTGTGCATCATGGTGTAGATGAAGTTCATATCCAGCGTGTCCATGTCGTTGATCCTCCTGGTGGCCTCCTGGAAGGCTGTGAGACGCACGTCGAAGTACACCTCGTCCAGGTGACGACTGTCAAACGCATTCAACTGGAGGGAGAGAAAGGGGCGATGATCATACATGGCTGTGTGTGTGATCAACATGGGTTGTTTGTTCCTGTGTGTGTGATCAACATGGGTTGTTTGTTCCTGTGTGTGTGATCAACATGGGTTGTTTGTTCCTGTGTGTGTGATCAACATGGGTTGTTTGTTCCTGTGTGTGTGATCAACATGGGTTGTTTGTTCCTGTGTGTGTGATCAACATGGGTTGTTTGTTCCTGTGTGTGTGATCAACATGGGTTGTTTGTTCCTGTGTGTGATCAACATGGGTTGTTTGTTCCTGTGTGTGATCAACATGGGTTGTTTGTTCCTGTGTGTGATCAACATGGGTGGTTTGTTCCTGTGTGTGTGAGATAAACATGGGTGGTTTGTTCCTGTGTGTGTGATAAACATGGGTTGTTTGTTCCTGTGTGTGTGATCAACATGGGTTGTTTGTTCCTGTGTGTGTGATCAACATGGGTTGTTTGTTCCTGTGTGTGTGATAAACATGGGTGGTTTGTTCCTGTGTGTGTGATAAACATGGGTTGTTTGTTCCTGTGTGTGTGATAAACATGGGTTGTTTGTTCCTGTGTGTGTGATAAACATGGGTTGTTTGTTCCTGTGTGTGTGTGATCAACATGGGTTGTTTGTTCCTGTGTGTGTGATCAACATGGGTGGTTTGTTCCTGTGTGTGTGATCAACATGGGTTGTTTGTTCCTGTGTGTGTGATCAACATGGGTTGTTCGTTCCTGTGTGTGTGATCAACATGGGTTGTTTGTTCCTGTGTGTGTGATAAACATGGGTTGTTTGTTCCTGTGTGTGGTTTTTTTTCGAGCCTTACCTTAGCAGCTGTATCTGTGATGTACTTCAGTCCACTATCCAGGTCTCCCAGAGTCTGTTGGGAGACAGTAACACAGGTAAACATTCTGCTATTCACATCACATTCATACGGACCACTAGATATGAGTAGTGGGAAGCATGTAAGGCCTGGCTTCAGCAGCTAAAGCTGTGAAAATGAGTGAGCGCAACAGAACACGCATGTCGAGTCAGGCTACGGGGGCTTGAGGTCCTACCTGGAAGACGGAGGTGAGGGCCTGTCTGGGCAGCTTGTTGTGGAGGATGGAGAACAGTCTACTGATAGGCTTGAGGAAGGAGGCGGGATTAGAACACTGTCTCAGCAGGTTCTGGACTGTAGCCAGGATGTCAATCTCGGTCTCCTGAAAAACACGGGAAGGGAAATACATTTACATTCGAGTCATTCAGCAGACGCTCTTATCCAGACGAACTTAAATCGCGAGTGCACACATTTTCGTAGCGGTCCCCGGTGGGAATCGAACCCACAACCCTGGCGCTGCAAGCGCTGTGCTCTACCAACTGAGCTACACGGCAAATACTCATGAGTGTAACATTATAACATATAACCTACCACAATGCAAGGAAATGACAAGACAGATCAACAATGAGTGGGAGCTCATGTAACACATACCATGGTATAAACGTAACACAAGCTTAACATGACGCGACCTGGCACGACGTTACCTTCGAACAATCCAATACAGCACGAACGCCTAAACAAATAACCACAACACAGACATAGCATATCACTAGAAGAGTAACACATTGTTGTACCTGTGGGTTGCGGGCCTTCTGGAGGTATGGCAGCAGCAGGCTGATGAGCACTGAGCTCTGGTCCTTATCACTCACAAACCTGCTGAGCCTGGAGAGGAGAGAGATCATTACATTAGCCTATAGAAACCATAACTATCATCATCGCCATACAACGACCTTAAACCTGAGAAGGAGAGCTGTGATAAGATCACAAGGAGCAGAGGCTAGAATACGCCATCTATGATCAGTTGGCATTGGAGATATTCGACTGTCTACAACAGGGCTCTCCAACCCTGTTCCTGGAGAGCTGCAGTCCTGTAGGTTTTCGCTCCAAACATAATCTAGCAGATCTGATTCTAATAATTAGGTGGTTGATAAGCGGAAGCAGGTTAGTAAACAACAGGGGTTGGAGTGAAAGCCGACAGGACGGTACAGTAGATCTCCAGGGGTTGGAGTGAAAGCCGACAGGACGGTACAGTAGATCTCCAGGGGTTGGAGTGAAAGCCGACAGGACGGTACAGTAGATCTCCAGGGGTTGGAGTGAAAGCCGACAGGACGGTACAGTAGATCTCCAGGGGTTGGAGTGAAAGCCGACAGGACGGTACAGTAGATCTCCAGGGGTTGGAGTGAAAGCCGACAGGACGGTACAGTAGATCTCCAGGGGTTGGAGTGAAAGCCGACAGGACGGTACAGTAGATCTCCAGGGGTTGGAGTGAAAGCCGACAGGACGGTACAGTAGATCTCCAGGGGTTGGAGTGAAAGCCGACAGGACGGTACAGTAGATCTCCAGGGGTTGGAGTGAAAGCCGACAGGACGGTACAGTAGATCTCCAGGGGTTGGAGTGAAAGCCGACAGGACGGTACAGTAGATCTCCAGGGGTTGGAGTGAAAGCCGACAGGACGGTACAGTAGATCTCCAGGGGTTGGAGTGAAAGCCGACAGGACGGTACAGTAGATCTCCAGGGGTTGGAGTGAAAGCCGACAGGACGGTACAGTAGATCTCCAGGTGTTGGAGAGCCCTGGTCTACAATGATCACATAAAGTCACCACAGCACAGTAGTCAACGCTTCATAAAGGACGCAGGGGGATGTGAGGACCCGAAGGACTTACTTTGAGAGGATGTTGAGCTCCTTGGCCACCTGGGACCTAAACCTCTTCTTCTTGAGTCTGTCAGAGTTGCGTATGATGCCACTGAGGTACTGTAGCAGGGTGGAGATGAAGGGCAGGAGCAGCCTGGCACCCTGGGTCAGATGCTCTGAACAACACAAACAAACCATTCATTTCTGCACTTTTATCAATGTGCATGCTTTGTATTTGCTATTATTTACGAGTTATTTTTTTCATATAAACGTTACACTTTGCGGATACTACCCATTTTGCATTTGCTTATACCTACTAGGGCCCATAGTTTTTCCATAGTTATACTGTTTAGTATTTACTTTTATTAGTAGCATTTGCATATTCTAGCAGTGGCCCTGTAAACATTGCATTTGCGTATTCTATTCGTCGTCCATAGGCCTCACCTGAAGAGATGTCGGCTCCCTCTGGTGGCTGGGGGAACACACTGCCGTTGACGCTCAGCTCCGCCTCCTCACCCTCCGTAACCAGAAGGTCCTTCGTGGTCACCAAGGACTCGGCGATGTCCATCACCATGGCAACGGTCTGGGTGGAGACATTCTTGGCGGAGAGCAGGGCGAACACGTTGCGGAGGACGTCACACTCCGGGTGACCAGACTGCTGCTTGGCCAGGAGGGGGAAGTACCTGAGAAGGAAGGTCGTCACTTTCAGGCGGGTTGAATCTGCCACCTACCACTGGGTCATGGCAAATTCCTCCTAGTTCCACACCGGAAACTGGATTGTTGCGAGAAACATTCTCCCATTCATTTACTGATCTCAGGACTTAGTGTAGCTGAAGTCTCGACACAAAGACTGTTTGATAAGTGATAAGGGATGTATATGTTTAAATGTAATGATTAAATAATTCTACCCTGAAACTTGACTATTAGTGATTATTAGTTCATGTAGCATGTATAATGAATGATTAAAGTACTAAACGTAAGTCCCATAAGGTTTAGTAGAGATCTGTGATGAAGAGAAATGTATGTGTGTATGTGTGTATGCCTAAGAGGACACCGAGAACAATGAAAACTGTGTTTGACCCGACCTGGCTAGAACTCTGAGAAACTTATGATAGGACAGGGAGTACTTCTCAAGGTTCCTCTAATCTCGGGGGAATGGGACTGACAGCGCTGGGTAGTGATTAACAGTGGGGAGAACTCTGGGGAGGGATACAAATCGTCTACTGTTCGTGTGTATGTATGTGCGTAGGATATCTACTGTTTGTGTGGAGGTATGTGCGTAAGTAGGGAGTGAGTTATAAAATGAATGTCTTTGTATAATGGACTTCAGAACGTTCTCTGAATAAACTGTACAGACCTTTTGCAGAAGCTGAGTCTTTGACTTATTAACCCAGTGTCTTACAAACCTTGGGGATTAGTCAAAGCTTATTGATTGTTAGTTATTATCATTGGGATTCAAAATTCTCTCGACAATAAGCTTACCTGGCATTCTTGCTCCAGACGTGGATGAGTTTGAGGAGGGGGGTGGGGGAGTAGGGGCTCTCTGTCGGCAGACGGCAGACCTGGGGCCAGACGATAGCCTGGAAGACGGCATCTAGCTCATCTGGAGTGAAGCTGTACGAGTCGAAGCCATCAAAGAAGTCCTGGATCCTCAGGACGCCCAGGCGCCTCAGGTTCTTCAGAGGAGCGATACAGCCCACCTTTAACTGGGCAGTGAGAGAAAAAAACCAATTTAGGAGTTTTTAAAACCTGTTAATCTATTTTTAGCCTTTCAGCTACAAAGACTAGAAAAAAAACAAGAGGCGACAAAACAACTTTAAGGAGTTACTGACTTGTCCTAAAAACTCATGTTTGTGTGCAGTATCATACATGAACATCAACATGCTTTATACATGCTCACACCTGCAACTGCCAGGGCAGGCTTCTCTGAGCCTCCTGTTCTAGTATCGGTCTGAGGGCGAGCTGCGGCATACTGCCACAATGGCTACACTGCAGCTCCTGCCCAAGACCAGAGTTACTGACTTGAAACTTTACTCAACGTTTTTCTCAAGAGACATCAAATCAAATTTTATTTGTCACATGCGCCCGAATACAACAGGTATACCTGTTCACCTTACAGTGAAATGCTTACTTACAAGCCCTTAACCAACAATGCTGTTTAAAGAAAAATAAGTGTTAAGTAAAAAATAGATAAGTAAAAAATAAAAGTAACAAGTAATTAGAGAGCAGCAGTCAAATAACAATAGCGAGGCTATATACGGGGGGGTACCGGTACAGAGACAATGTGCGGGGGCACAGGTTAGTCGAGGTAATATGTACATGTAGGTAGAGTTAAAGTTACTATGCATAGAACCCAGGAGCTTACTATCGAGCTTCTCGGAGTAGGAGTGCTGATCTAGGATCAGGTCGCCCCCTGTCCATATAATCATATTAATTGTGATCTAAAAAGGCTAAACTGATCGTAAATCAGCACTCCTACTCATCCAGCAGCCTCTTGTTAGATACCTCCCCTGGTCCTACAGTAGGTTTCTCAAGACTAAGCCTATATGAGACTCCGGCTGTGTATATACCTGTTCTCTCTGGTTGAGGATGGTGGAGACAGAGGCGGTGACACACAGTAGGATCTGCAGCACCTTGGGCAGGTGTGTGTGGATGAGGTGGCCCAGTTTACTGATGACTGTGTTGACTATGTTCATCAGGCTGTGCTGCCGACCCAGAGGAAGGACGGCAGAGAAGTCTGTCTCGGCTATCGCCTTGTCTACTGCAGCTAGACACAGACCTGGAGAGAGGGAGGGGAGAGAAAGAAGAAGAGTTCTATGTGTTCATATGTCATACATTTAAAACAAAACACAGGTCCACACACACACACACACACACACACACACACACACACACACACACACACCTAGGCTAAAGCTACAATATAATGGCAGAATAGACCAATGAGACAGAGGGCAACAGAGCCGTTCAGTGAGGAATAAGACGAGAAACACTCCACTCCCATACAGGTTGTATATCACATGGCGGAGGGCGCCCTACCTTGTCCGTGGTGGCAGACGGGCTCCAGCAGGAGGTCAATGAACATGCCCAGCTCCTCAGACTGGCATCCTGCCAGGAACCTCAGCACGATGGAGGAACGCTGCACAGCGCCAGACTTGCCCTGGAACTTACTGCCAGTCTTGCTGCGCATCCGCCCAAACAGAACCCTACAGAGGTTAGGGGGGGGGGGGGGGGGGTATATTGGAGTGGTAAAGGTGACACATAAATAGGCCACAAGTTTAAGTTCACTTGAAGATGTGACACACACACACACACACACACACACACACACACACACACACACACACACACACACACACACACACACACACACACACACACACACACACACACACACACACACGAGTAATAACAAACGAGTGTAACCGCACACACACACACCTCATAAGCAGCGGGATAAGCTGGGCCCTGTGTGAGGCGTCCACCACGGCCTGGTCCTCTGAGACGTTGAAGTGAACGATCTCGTCCTTGAAGTGTTTGTCATCCAGCAGCCTCTCCAGATTCTCCCTGGACACAAACAGCCACGTCAAAGACATTCAATAGCGCAGGACTTTAGGTCCAGAAGCACAAAGACATTTCAGATACAGAAAAAGACGTCAGATGAAGACATTGTATTACTATATCACATCAAACACAGAAAGACAGTGTATCAAATGGCCTGCTACCAGATACTGAATCAAGATATATTAGCAACTCTAAGCCTATCGTCCTGTACAGCTTCAAAGAGGCACCAGAGCAATGTTGTTGACAGGGTCTCCGGGGTGATTCTGTGAACCTTGTCTGTGGTACATTATGGGAAATGAAATAACAGAACAACTCCGATTTCCTTCCTTCATTCCGTTTTCAGTGCCGTTAGATGGTTAGTAAATGGATAGTTTAATAAGGGAAGTGAATAGAGGAGCTCCTGTCAGATCTGTGGTCCTGGGTGGAGGTTAACATTCCTGCTCAGTGGAACCTGAGAGGGTCAGTGATGTCTCTGATCTCTATCAGCACTGGTAACAATGACTCCCATTGAGAGACCGGGCAGTCCATAACAGTTATTACAGTATCCCTTTACTCTTACTCCGATCATCTGAACAACAACAAAAAAGTTAAATGGTGATTTTGGAAGGTACGCTTTATGCCTGGCACACTGTATAAAAGGACTGAAGGTATGTTAAAACAAGAGATAAGATGAGATGTTGAGCGACAGTGTCGTTCGGAAACAAGCCGAAGAGCAAACCTACTTGTAGGGGAGGACGTTGGGGTCTTTGTAGGTCAGGACACACTCCAATGCTGCCCTCTGGATCTGCTGGTCCTGGTGGCACAGCAACTGGACAGACACACAGACACACACTTATAGCAGTACACTGACGGAGGCTACCTACTGCTGATAACGGGTCGGAGAAGTACGTTTAACTGAGTACACGGTTGACGCAGGGTAAATAGGCATATAGTGAGAACAGCTGAGAGTGAATTGATGCGAGTAGCCGATGTGCGTAAGACCTTTAAACAGGTCAACATTCACAAGGCCGCCGGGCCAGACGCATTACCGGGACGTGTACTACCAGCATGCGCTGACCAACTGGCATGGGTCTTCACTGACATTTTCAACCTGTCCCAGACTGAGTCTGTAATACCAACATGTTTCAAGCAGACCACCATAGTCTCTGTGCCCAAGAACACCAAGGTAACCTGCCTAAATGACTACGACCCGAAAGGGTTAACGTCTGAAGCAATGAAGTGCTTTGAAAGGCTGGTCATGGCTCACATCAACACCATTATCCCAGAAACCCTAGACCCACTCCAATTTGCATACCGCCCCAACAGATCCACAGATGACGCAATCTCTATTGCACTCCACACTGCCCTTTCCCACCTAGACAAAAGGAACACCTATGTGAGAATGCTGTTCATTGGCTACAGCTCAGCGTTCAACACCATAGTGCCATCAAAGCTCATTACTAAGCTAAGGACCCTGGGACTAAACACCTCCCTCTGCAACTGGATCCTGGACTTCCTGACGGGCCGCCCCCAGGTGGTAAGGGTAGGCAACAACACATCCGCCACGCTGAACCTCAACACGGGGGCCGCCCAGGTGTGCGTGCTCAATCCCCTCCTGTACTCAATGTTCACTCATGACTGCATGGCCAGGCACGACTCCAACACCATCATCAAGTTTGCAGATGACAACAGTAGTAGGCCTGATCATTGACAACGATGAGACAGCCTATAGGGAGGAGGTCAGAGACCTGGCCGTGTGGTGCCAGGACAACAACCTCTCCCTCAACGTGATCAAGCCAAAGGAGATGATGTGGACCGAGCACATCCCCATTCTAATCGACGGGGCTGTAGTGGAGCAGGTTGAGAGCGTCAAGTTCCTTGGTGTCCACATCACCAACATACTATCATGATCCAAACACACCAAGACAGTCGTGAAGAGGGCACGACAAAGCCTATTCCCCCTCAGGAAACTAAAAAGATTTGGTATGGGTCCTCAGATCCTCAAAAGGTTCTACAGCTGCACCATCGAGAGCATCCTGACTGGTTGCCTCACTGCCTGGTATGACAACTGCTCGGGCCTCCGACCGCAAGGCACTACAGATGGTAGTGCGTACTGCCCAGTACATCACTGGGGCCAAGCTTCCTGCCATCCAGGACATCTATACCAGGCGGTGTCAGAGGAAGGCCCTAAAAATTGTCAAAGACTTCAGCCACCCTAGTCACAGACTGTTCTCTCTGCTACCGCACAGCAAGCGGAATAGGAGCGCCAAGTCTAGGTCCAAAAGGCTTCTACCCCCAAGCCATAAGACTCCTGAACAGCTAAGCAAAGGGCTACCCAGACCCCTCTTTTACACTGCTGCTACTCTTTGTTTATTATCTATGCATAGTCACTTTAACTCTACATACATGTACATATTACCTCGACTAACCTGTACCCCCGCACATTGTCTCTGTACCGGCCCCCCCTGTTTATAGCCTCGCTATTGTTATTTAACTGCTGCTGTTAAATTATTTGTTACTTTCATTTTCTATTTTTTACATTTTTACTCAACACTTATTTTTCTTAAAACTTCTTAAAGCATTGTTGGTTAAGGGCTTGTAAGTAAGCATTTCACTGTAATGTCTACACCTGTTGTATTCGGCGCATGTGACAAATACAATTAGATTTGATGATGATAGGTGAGATAGGTAAGTTTACCTGAGTATACAGCTCATTGAGGCTATTCTCCAGGTACAGAGAGCGAGGGTTGGTGAACTTGGCAAACACCTTCAGGTGAGCGATGAGTTGCCTGGGAAAGAAATTAAATGTCTTTAGAAAATGCTATATTTGCTTTAAAAAAAAAAAATAGCACTGAAAATGTATTGTGAAACAAAAATAAAATGTTTTATTTCCAAAATCTTACTTGGCTGCTGCTCTTTTTGGTGGCATCTTCCTCTCTGGTCTAGCCTTCTCCTCTTCCTCCCTGTCCTCCTCTTCCGTCATGCTAGCCTCCATGGCAGCAGGACTGCTCCTCTTCCTCAGGTCCTGAGTAGGCGCCACCAGCAGGTCAGCTGGGTAGAACTCATTCCTGCCAATCATGAGAGGGGAGGGGCATAGGGTCAGTTAAGACAGTGGACAACGGTGCTCTTTCTCAAAAAGCCTTTCCTAGATTGATTGCGTCTTGTCTCCTCGCCTCCTCCTCATAGGAGGGCGGTGTAGTGTGTAAGGCTGCGGTACCTAGTCGTGTGTAGGGTATAGTGTAGGACGAACCTGATGAATCGTAGCAGCAGTGGACTGAGCTCCCTACTGCGTGGTTCTACGCGGTCAGGGACCAGAGCCATGGCCCTCCACAGCAGGCCCCTGAAGTTAGTGAAGTCTGTCCTCTCGCTGGGGTCAGAGGTCATCTTCAGACGCTGCAGGAACAGCACCCCCACGTCCCCGCTCTCGATGACATCACAGCCCGGCTCCCCTTGCAGCTCCGAGTCGCCATCTTCATCATCATCGTCGTCGCCTTCACGCAGCTCCTTTTCTGTTAGACAGAACATTTTCTTGATCGTTTTATACATCGACACAAACAGCTCATCACCGTGTTAAAAAAACAGATCCCCAATGAGCACGCACTCACCAGCAAGACCTGCCACCAACTCCAGCTGCTCATGGTAGACCTTCCAGAAGTCTTTGTTGTCCATTCCTCTGGCATGGGTCCTGGAGAGAGAGACACAACACGAGGAAGAGATGAACTGCGTTATTGGGGGGGGTTAAAAGATCATAAGAGTATAATCCTTTAGATTTATTGTGGTTGTGTGCTCTTACACTATGAGTTCAATGACTGGGTCCCACAGGGGTTTGAAGTTGATGAACAGCATGGAAATAAGATAGCGTAGAGGCACCTGCAAATGGAAGATGCAGAACGTAACTTAATCATCCACTAAGATAATCAAACGTTAATCAAAGGTCCCAAGTCTGTTCGAAATCTAGGTTTCCCATATCTACGTTTTAGGTTCCAAATCTATGTTTTATGTTCTGGGTACCTGTTGGAAGGTCCCTTGTGGCCCCCGGGGTAGTGATCTCTCTACCAGGTCATGTCTGAGCTTCCTGAGGTGCAGCAGCTTCTCTCTGTAGTCCTGCACGGAGGCAGGGACCAACTCAGCCTGAACACACACTGCAAACACAGGCTGGACCTCCACACTCTCCTCACTCTGAGAACACAGACAGAATCAGAGTTCAAATGTGTTATTATTGTCCATTTAGGCTCAAAATGGAAAGTTCTCTCAATTATCTTCTGCCTCGTGAACGAATTCAATTAACTTGAGCAAATAAAGTCATAATTATCAATTTACAAGTTATCATTTGGTTGTTCTGTACCAACCTCTGACGGTTTGAGCTCAGCCTCAAAGTGGGTCAGAATCCTCAGTGTCAGCAAGCGGATCTGAGGGAGGAAGCATGGTGGAGAGGGTTAGGTCACAGTTTAAACACAACTAACAAAGTACCCAAAATAATAAATCTAAACAAATAATTAAATCTACTTCCATACTTTGGAGCTGTTGGAGGATAGGTTGACGTGCAGCATCTGGTGCAGATCGAGCAGTGCACTGTGGGATAGGTGATCAGAGAAGCCGTTGACTGACAGCCGGGTGTAGTAGAGGTCTCCTAGCAACAGAGCCGACATGTCTGTAGGGAACTTCCTGTGACACACACAAACACAGGAAGTTGATCAGGGTCAAAGTGCACCAATTACAAGAACAAAACCAGTTACCACATTATATAACCAAACATTAATGGCACCAACAAACACACACAGACTTACTGTACCAATCCAAAGCTTTATCTCTGGTCACAGCAGTTATTCCCACTAAATGGGAACTACTCTCTAAGAGCTGGTGATATTTCTCTACTTTTAGTACTTACTGGATGATGGGCTTGACCCGCTCCACTGGCACCAGGGAGAGAACCTCAGCAGATCCATTCAGACTGAGCAGGGAGCTGAGGGCCTGCCTGGCCACAAACAGACCGCCTGGAGGACAGGAAAAAGGAGAGATCTTTATTGTCCCAGCTCCTGGGTTACTACTGGAGGGACGGTTAGGAGCTAGAACAAATTGGCATCGAATGGAACACAACGTTCATCTGTACATCAGATAAGAGCAAACAAGGGCAGCCCATACCTTTCCCCAGCTCTTCTCTCTCCACGTTTAGTAGCAGGCGATTGAGGAGGGCTATCAGACTGGGAACGACACACCCTGCTGCCAGTGGTCTGAGGTGGGGCAGGAGGACCAGGGCTGCCCAGGGCAGGGACAGGTCAGTGATGGTCTGGTTTGGGTCCTGCGGTAGGCTGATCAGAGAGAGGATCAACTCTGGTACTGACACCTCTGTCCCATCACCTGGCTCCTTACCGGGGGTCTTTCCGGTGAAGACCAGGGGGTAGGTCTCGAAGGCCATGGAGCCGTCTGTAGGGGGCGGGGCTTTAGCCAGGATGAGACTGACCAGCACCTCCATGGCAGAGTGACGAGACACAGAGTCTAGACTGGAGAAAAACCCCTCTAGGTACTGTAGCAGGCTGGGCAGGAAGAACTGGAGAGAGAGAGAGAGAGAGAGAAGAGGGAGGGGTGAGGAGAGATGGAGAGAGAGAGAGAGATGTAGGGGGTGGCAGAAAGGAGAGAGAGAGAGATTACGTTATCTATGTCCTGTGAAGGAAGCTTTCTCTACCGGAGTCAGCTAGGATGACATTTCCTGGTGTATTGATGAGATTAGTCGATGTACCTGTTCAAACCCTTTCATGGTGAACATCTCCTTAGTGAACTCCAGTATCAGGTCCTGGTCCACCCCACTGCTGAACACCTTTTTGACCGTGTCCTGTGTGAGTGTGTTAGGCAGGGAGACATTCTCCCCCAGCAGTAGAGAGGAGATGATCTGGAGCACGAGTCTACAGCAGGATCCTGGGAGGGCTGGGGTCTGGAGCAACTCATGAACTGTCTACAGAGGCACAGAGAAGGACAAAAACATCAGAGGAATCGATACATATGATACCAACAGTCAGATTTGAAACCAAACTGGGTTCAGGCAAAAGTGTGATCTGAAAAGGAAATTGACACAAAGTATTCTTCTTTTTTGATTCGATTGTTTTATTTTATTTTTAAATGTATACAGTATAAATGGAGACTGTCAAATACATACAGAGATACACACAGCCTCTGAACACAGAGCAAACTCTATGCTTATTCTTAGTTTTACTTATTCATGTCGCACAGATAAATGGCGAGCCCTACCTGACAGACAGCGTCTGGCTTGGTGATCTTGGCTCCATTGCGGTGTCCCACCAGGGTATGGAGGATGAAGAGCAGACGCTCCAAGTGCTCGGAGGCCTGACCCTCCTCATCAACATCTGTCTTATTCAGGTTCCGTAGGGCCTCACTCACACACGTCTAGAGAAAGACAAAAACATGATTTAGACATGGGACACGTCCTCAGTCACAGTTAAACAGCCCTGGACCAGGATAATGAACAGTATCACTCAAACAGTCCGACAGACAGATGACAACAACCCATCTGTCACACAGGCCTTGAGACAGACAAGACAACCCATTATTCAGCCACACAGACCTACAAAGAGTTTATATTGGCACTATGCAGAACCAGTTGTGAGGTAAAAATGCTCCGTAACCTGTAGAGACTCCCACAGAACCAGGAAGTGCTCTTTCTCTACGTGATTGGCTGCTGCCTGGGCCATTTGATCCAGTGCATCTCTGACAGCGTCCCAGGGTAGAGATACTTCCTGGTCAGCACTTGGTCCAAGCTTCCTCAGAGCTATTGGGAGGGCCTGGAGGAGAGGAAAGAAGGATATAACAGAAAAGGGTTGTGAATGAAAGCTCTTTCAACTGAATATACATGCATAAGACTCCACTTTGTTAACCTTTTTCGCAAAGAGTCTAATCTCCTATTTCCTACTGTATAACCTAATGAACTCACCGTGCCAGCGCAGGAGTGGAACATGTTGCGGACTCCTTTACACATCTCAAACAGCAGCTGTCCCACCCCCCCTGCCTTCCCAGGGTGCTCCTCCAGGTCCAGGAACATGTGGTTGAGAAGGGCGTCAAGATCTGGCACCTGGCGGGTATCAATACAATTTATTCAATCAGATCTGATTTCATCGCCACTGGATGTCACCTAGTTAATAAGACCAAAACACACCTTTCTCATCAGAAAAGAAAAACTCTCTGCCGCAAACTTTCGTATGTGTTCCTTCTTGTGTGCCAACAGTGTACTGTACAAGCTGTAGGGGAGAAGGAGAGATAATTAAACACTGATGTAATATATGCCAATATGACTTGGATAGGAGACGATGAGAACAATAACGCTGGAGCTTCTAGCACCGTCTGTCTACTACTGCAGCCAGGTAGGCCTAAGGCCCAGTCTCACCTGTACATCTTGGTCATGTCCTTGACCATGAGTCTCCAGAGGTACTTGTAGAGGTAGGAGAGGCAGGTGAAGGCCCACTCCAGTATCTCGGTGTTCTGGGTTTCCAGGAGAGAGGTGATGAGGACAAAGAAGTCAGGGAAGTGGGGGTAGAAATCCATCTGGAGGTCCCTAGCCAGCTGGACCACCAGGCTGATGCATAAGGGAGGAAAAAGTTGTGATTTGCAGCACACACACACACACACTGCAAGCAACAAGCTTGCCAATGAAGAACAAACATGACATTTGTTTCCACATGATATGACGCTTGTGTGCATTATTTATTGGCAAATTTAGGAACATTCTACAGAACATATTCCTATTGATAGTTTGTACCTTCCTCATTAAGCCTCACACAGTAATCTCAGGTACACACACATATACACACACAGTAATCTCAGGTGTACACACACACACACACACACACACACACACACAGTAATCTCAGGTACGTACTCCAGTAGAGGCTGGCAGGCAAGGCTGTTCCTGGTACTAAGGTGAGTCTTCAGGCTCTCCACTATAGACCTCTGATGGAACACCAGAAGGTTGAAGGACTGGCTCTTGTTGGACACCTCCCTCAGGAAGGTGGCTGAGGAACAGGTGAATGGGTTTCAGATTAGTCACTGGGTTCTGCTCATGTTTGGAAGCTTGACAAGGACATGTATTGGGCCAGATGTGATAGTAGTAGTGAAGCTCCTGGGTGTGACGAGTTATGTACTTACTGAAATGCTCTGTCAAATTCAGGTCCCTCCATTTTGTCAGTCCTTCTGAAAAGTAAGTGTCTACCTCCTACAACGGAAAACAGTGTTACATGCCATGGAATGATATTAACAACGACAAAAACGTCATTTTGAACAAGTTTAATAGGGGATCTGCAGTCTCAAGAGAACGCATACCTCATCATAACTCCCAGTTCTGTCAATGCGATGGATGACATCGATATTGACATTGGCAAGCCTTTCAGCAAACGTGAGAAACTGTAAAGCAAACGATCGTGAGTTAGCTACTTTCTGTGGTGTACTAACGTTACAGTAAGCGATACAGTAATGAAATGACTCGCTAGCTAGGCTACATATGATATTTAACATATCCAAGCAGCTACGCTTGTTGGTTCATTAATCGTAGCAATGGGAAAACATGTTTAATTTGAAACTGTTCAGACATTATGAAAACCAGGCATGAGAGATAGCTATGCATATTAACAAATATTTTGTTATTTTCAATGCAATAGCTAAGCAGTCGTCGCTATCTATGCTAACAACTGTGCTACACGAGTTCCCAACAACACTCACCCTGAATGTGTTCTCAGATTTATGATACGACGACTTGGATTTGATCTTCATTTTTGACGTGTCTATTTTTCTAATGTATGTTTAAAAAAGATATGTAATCCACGATTAAAATGTGTATGAAAACTACAATGTATAGACTAACTGTGTTTACACACATGCCTGGTGCCGGGGCGCAGCCATATTGGATGAAGCATCATGGGAACGTTTCGCTTTTCCACGTGGTGAGAAGACAGAAGGTTGCGTGGTTTTGCAATAACTTCAAGGATTACTTCCTGGATACTTTTGTTTCTCAAGGACACCTCCATACAAGGGGCGGCTGCTGAGGGGAGGACGGCTCATAATAATGGGTGGAACAGAGCAAATGGAATGGCATTAAACACATGGATGTATTTGCTACCATTCCACCTATGCTGCTCCAGCCATTAACACGAGCCCATCCTCCCCAATTAAGGTGCCACCAACCTCCTGTGGTCCGTACATGTACTGACCAGTGGACATGACATACTGGACACTAGACACATTATACTGGACTGGACATGTTAGTATAAAGATATGTTAGTATATTTTCTCTGGGGTTCAAACTTTTTCAGAAGTGTGTGTGCATGCTTGTGTGTGTGTGTGTGTGTGTGTGTGTGTGTGTACGCATGCCTCTGTGTGTGTCAGTGTGTACCAGCCATCCAGGGGGTAGGGCTGATGACAGGGGTACTTATCGGTTCAGCCAACAGAACAATCCCAGCTCTTGATTTTGTGGAGAGGTGGAGAGGTGGGCTCACTGCTACCTGCTAGTAATGTCTTTGAGAAACACACAGGCAGTGAAGACATCATAGCTCACTGCTATCCTGTTTCAGCTCATATCCTGTCTGTGACAAGGACATATGGACAAGGACACCATTTTATCTGAAAACACAGCAGCCTACTGTGAGCTATCATAGATTTCATAGAGAAATACAAATTCTCTGCCGTTCATTGCATTCCAATAACAGAAACCACAAGGGACTACAAGTTGTGGAATAGGACAATCTTCCACTGAGTACAGTCGCCTATACCTCACAATCAGAAGGCTACAATGGCAGCCTCTCCAGTGATTGGATCCTTTGTCGCTGCGGACTATGCTGTCTTTGCTCTGATGCTGCTGGTGTCTGCAGCCATCGGGGTGTACTATGCCATCGTCGGAAGGGGCCAGAGCAGCTCCAGAGAGTTTCTGATGGGGGGCCAGAGTATGACAGCCGTACCTGTGGCTCTGTCCCTGACTGCCAGCTTCATGTCGGCTATCACAGTGCTGGCCACCCCAGCCGAGGTGTACCGATACGGGGCAAGCTACGGTCTCTTCAGCCTCTCCTATGTGCTGGTGGTGGTGGTCAGCTCAGAGGTCTTCCTCCCTGTCTTCTACAGGCTGGGCATCACAAGTACCTATGAGGTTAGAATCAATCCACCCTGTTGAGTTGAGTTGTGATCTATTCTATTCAACAGAAATAGTATAACATGTTTGGTAGTGATTATCCAGATGAATTGCAATGCAAATTCTAAGTAATTCTAAATCCCTGAAATAAATATCTTGGGGGTCACAACGTTTTGTTCAAAGTGACCAATTGACAAATGCAATCTATTCAGGAAATAAAATACTGACCTAATTGTGTAGTTTTTCTATAAAACAAACAGATTGCTGTTTCAGGTATAGTAATCTTACAAGTCACGGTTCCAGAACTTAATATCGCTGCACATGTCCATTCCTTAGTCTTGTTGAGAGGCTGATGATTAGATTATGATTATGATTCAAACAGCTAAAATATGGGTCAGTGTTTTATCTTCATTAGCTGACGGAAACAATCCTGGCACAGTCTTGTCATCTCATCCTCTTACTGACTATACTCTTTGCTTTGTCATTTGGGCTTCACACATGAATTCATGTCACTGTCCTGTCCATGGGAAATGTAACAGAAAAGTGTCATATTTCTTTTTTCTCTTCATGGTCATCATTCTGCAGTATCTGGAGATACGGTTCAACAGAGCCACCCGTCTGTTAGGGACAGTGATGTTCATTGTTCAGACTGTGAGTACCTTATCACAACACTCTCACCCCACATATTATGAATAACATGAACATGAGAACAAACCTTGTGCTACAGATGATTATACGAGCCACATATTATGTCTCTCTGTCTCCCAGATACTCTACACGGGAATAGTAATTTATGCTCCAGCTCTGGCATTAAACCAAGGTGCAGTAGTCTCTAAAAGTCATGAAAGAATTTCATTTCATGCCCCATCGGCATTGAGTGCACTTGAAACCACTCCTCTGCTAAATGACGTCCCTCTCTCTCTCTCTCTCTCTTTTTTCCTCCTCTCTCCAGTGACTGGGATGGATCTCTGGGGTGCTGTCATTTCAACAGGAGTGGTTTGCACCTTTTACTGCGCTATGGTACTGGACAGGCAGTGATGTCAATAAATAATGCTATAAACACCATTTATCCCCTGATGTAAGGGAAATACAGATGGAGGTTAGATTGAGACATGTAGCACTGTGGTGACCTTTGCGGTGACCTTTAAACCATATATGTAACACGGCTGGGGTGTGTATTGTGACAGGGCGGTCTGAAGGCGGTGGTGTGGACGGATGTGTTCCAGGTGGGCATCATGGTGGCAGGCTTCCTGTCTGTCATCATCAGAGCCGTGGTCCTGCAGGGAGGAGTCTCCAACATCCTCAACCACGCAGAGTTCGGAGGACGACTCAACTTCTGGGAGTGAGTAGATTGTCATGGAGATTATAAATGTAAAAGAGCAGGAGAAGAGTCTGCACCTGGACTTTGTGCAGAATGTTGGCACAAAATACAAGACATTGCAAAAGGGCGTACTGAATCAATCTCTCTCTCTCTCTCTCTCTCTCTTTCTCTCTGTGTCTCCTTTATAGCTTTGATGCTAGTCCACTGAGGAGGCACACCTTCTGGACAATCACATTTGGAGGCACGTTTGTCTGGACCAGTATCTATGGGATCAACCAAGCCCAGGTGCAGAGATACATCTCTTGCAAATCCATGACTCACGCCAAAATGTGAGTCATCATCTTCCTGGAAGGATAGAGTAGAGCATGAAGATCTATTTCCTGTTTGCCCCAGTGTTAAAAGTGGAACTGACAGCACTTTAGCAACATGAAATCTTATTCAAATGTGTTCATCTACACCCCCAGGAAGAATATGACACTTAAAAAAAAAGATCTGGCAAGCGAGCACTTAGATATGGTATTTTTAACGTTAATCAATTCTTAGAATGTTTGGGAATCACGTATACTAAGGCATTTGTGAAAATTCTATAAAAATAGTGTGTGGCGCAGCGGTCTAAGGCACTGCATTGCAGTGCTTGAGGCGTCACTACAGACCCGGGTTCGATCCCAGGCTGTGTCACAGCCGGCCTTGACCAGGAGACTCATGAGGCGACGCACACATGGCCCAGTGTCATCCGGGTTAGGGGAGGGTTTGGCCAGCCGGGATTTTCTTGTCCCATTGCACTCTAGCGACTCCTTGTGGCGGGCCTGGCGCCTACAAGCTGACTTCAGTGTTTCCGCTGACACTTTGCGGCTGGCTTACGGGTAAGCGAGCAGTGTGTCAAGAAGCTGTGTTTTGGAGGACGCATGGCTCTCGACCTTTGCCTCTCCCAAGTACGTAAGGGAGTTGCAGTGATCGGACAAGACTGTAACTACCAATTAGGGGTAAAAAGTAAAAAAATAATAATATAGAGTGGGAAAGTGGGCGAGCATTTGGACCATTAATAGACACTGCAGTAAATAAAATAGAATAAAAACATCTGTCTCGTCCAAGACTCCAAGTCTACACAGACCGGTGCGCTATAGCAAATCAGAGATACAGTAGGGCTTTATACAAACAAGCCATTTGAGTAAAAGTCTGAAAGTATTTGGTTTTAAATATACTTAAGTATCAAAAGTAAACCGGATGGTGCGATTTTCTTGTTTTTTTTAAATTTAGTGATAGCTAGGGGCACATTCCAACACACATAATTTACCAAAAAAAAAAATGGTGTTTAGTGAGTCCGCCAGATCAGAGGCAGTAGGGATGACCAGGGATGTGAATTGATCCATTTTCCTGTCCTGCTAAGCATTCCAAATATAACAGGGACTTTTGCGTGTCAGGGAAAATATATAGTATAAAAAGTACATTCTTTCTTTAGGAATGTAGTGAAGTAAAAGTAGTCCAAAAAATAAATAGAAAAGTACTGATACCCCAAAAAACTACTTAAGTAGTCATTTAAAGTATTTTCACTTAAGTACTTTACACCACTGGTGTTTACAGGCAGTTGCAACAGCACAACTTTAGATTGTTAGCTAGAACGCATTCGCCAAAAGCCACAAAATACACCTGAATGGATTTCTGCAAATATGTAAACACCACGGGAGTCCTCTTACTTTTGGGACCCACCAGTCTTATTGATCAACCAACCATGAAAAGGTAGGCTCTCTCTCCCTCAGTTATGCACATCAACAACAAGATCAACAACTAATAGCAGCCAGAGCAAAATGAGCTAAAAATCTAACAAAGGAACATTAGATAAACCCCTTTTTCAGATCGTTGGCCACCAAAATTGCACTGATAAACGATGGGGAAGTGTAGCCTACTCGTCCTTCTGATAACACAAACTCTCTCTCTCCCCCTCCCCGTTCTCTCTCTCTTTCTCTCTCTCCTTTCTCTCTCTATTCCCTCTTTCTGTCACTCTTCTCTCTCTCTCTGTATTCTATTCCCAGGTCTCTCTACATAAACCTATTAGGACTGTGGGTCATCTTGCTGTGTTCTGTGTTTGCGGGGCTGTGTCTGTACTCCGTCTACAAGCACTGTGACCCCTGGACAGCAGGCATGGTGTCTGCTCCAGATCAGGTTGAGGACACAAACCAGGAAATAACACTTTAATAAGGACTGCAGGTTGATGTTTATTGGGATGAGTCTTGTCCTGGAGGCAGAACTAAGCAATTTCTGATAGATGGGCCAGGTTAGGTATTAGGGTCAGCAGTGTGATTAACATTAGGGTTGAGATTTTATGACAGATTTTGTGGCTGTGTCAGCTAGTGACCCCTCTGCAGAGCTGCCTCCAGAACAAGATTCATGATGAAAAATGCTAACCTACATAAATACCAGGCACGATCAATATTACTATTCTGCCAGACTGCCACTTTACAGATATATTTTCTAAAATATTTTTTTAAACTGATAACATTCACCGCCACTAAGTGTAACCACCTTAAACTATTTTTTTTGTGGGAAAACTGTTTTTTTCCCCGCACCGGCCACTCATCCAGATTGTTCCCAGGAAAATATCTCAAATAACCCAAACCCAGTGGTACCACTCAGATAGACACTGACTACTGACCACGCCCTCTTTCTCTGTACAGCTGATGCCATATATGGTGATGGACATCCTGAGAGACTACCCTGGACTGCCAGGATTGTTTGTGGCTGCAGCCTACAGTGGGACCCTAAGGTTACTATTCCCATCTAGTACTTATACTGTATGTCAAACTTGATCTTAAGTTTGATTATGTTAGTATGTTACATTATGTTATATGTCTACTAGATTAAGTACCCTTTTGTTACTATTTGTACTGTATGCAATATCTCATGGTTCATAATATCACGACTATGACTAAATGTTTACTCTCGCAGCCTATGGTGGGACAAAAAGATGACTATTTCCATAGCACTCACACACACTGTATGTTATATTTCTAGGTAAATAATGGCATTATATTTGCTCTCTCTCGTCCACAGTACGGTATCGTCCAGTGTCAATGCTCTGGCTGCCGTGACTATTGAAGACCTGATCAAGCCGTACACACACATGTCAGAGAAAAACCTGTCCTGGACCTCTAAAGGCCTCAGTGAGTGTATAATATCAATAGGTGTCTTTGCGTTTACCACAGAACTCAGAGAGCTATATTCATGTTTGATGATATATTTATCTTCTTATTGATATATTCTTGCTGATATTAGAAATGAATAAACCATGATTTATCATGATTTTAACTGCTATCCCTATGTTCCATTCTAGGCTTTCTGTATGGGGCTCTCTGTATTGGAATGGCTGGCATAGCCTCACTCATGGGAAGTCTGCTGCAGGTATGCGATACAACAAAAGTAGTATGTCCTTCTACAAAGAATATGTTGTCTTGAGGTTCGCAACTCTAAAATATGTCTCTGTCTCCTCCTGTAGGCAGCTATCAGTATCTTTGGGATCATCGGAGGGCCTTTACTGGGTCTCTTCTCGCTGGGGATCCTCTGTCCATACGCCAATGCCACAGTCAGTACAGTCTCTTTAACAAAAGCAGGATTATAAGTGTCTAACTGTTAGCTAACCTCTCTGAATGTTTATGTTGAAGTGTTGATGTGTTATTTCTGTGTGTTCTGTGCTGCAGGGGGGCTTGGCTGGTCTGCTCTCTGGGCTGGTTATGTCTCTGTGGGTGGGGATAGGGGCCCAGTTTTACCCTCCTCTACCAGAGCAGAGCAGGCCTCTGGGTCTGACCACACATGGCTGTAACTTCACAACCGCAGCCGATGCGTTCAACTGGACCGCATCCCCAACAGAACCAGGCCTATACACTACAGTACTACAGCAAAATACAGCAGAGAGGTACGTTGGGGGCTTCAGTATCTTTGGTTAAGGACAGGACACACTTTTGCTGAAGGGAACAAGTATATTGATATGGGCACAGTTAAAACAAATGTTCAGTTAGAAATGTACTGTAGAACAGGAATAATTTTGTCATGTTAGAATAGCGAACTGCATCAGCTGTAAAGAATATATGCAACGTTATAGCTGTTGGATGCCACTATGTTTGTCTCCTCTACAGACCCTTCCTGGCTGATAACTGGTACTCCCTGTCCTATCTCTACTTCAGTCCTATTGGGACACTTACAACACTGGCTGTTGGACTGGTGGTCAGTCTACTTTCAGGTACTCTTTCCCAAATGGTAGTGTTGCTTCTTACCATATTACATGTTGTGTCTAATTAACATGTTTTTTTTACACTAAAACGTGTCTCTTTCCAGGGGGTATGAAGTTGAATTTGGAACCAAGGGTGACTTTGATGAAAGAAGATACAATGTTATTTTGCTTTTACAAGCTCTTTAAAGAAAGGGTAAGTGATTTGAGTGTTTCAATAAATAGCCTCCAAGATGTTCTCTCTCTTTCAACCACTTTCCTGTATTAATTTAGCTCTCATCCATACCTAGGCCATGAGACGAGCAGGAAAGCTGGACCTCACAAAAAACAGAGAGAACAAATTGGGAAACAATAACCCTGGCTTCTGCAATGTCCACGAGTTGGATTTCACAAAGAGCAGTCTTCCTACATAACATACTGATAAAACCAGGACTTAACAGTTGCTCTTTCTTCTCATACTTCTCCCTCCCCAGTGCCGCTGTTTTTCATGTGACTCATGAATGTCCTGACAGATTGTGTCAATATCTCATCTATATCCTCTATATCCAGTGTCCTCAGAAAGTATTATTCCACATGTTGTTGTGTTACAGCCTGAATTTAAAAAAGATTCTCACCCATCTACACACAATGCCCCATAATGACAAAGTGAAAACTTGTTTTTAGAAAAGTTAGCAAATTGATTGAAAATGAAATACAGAAATATCTAATTTACATAAGTTTTCACACCTCTGAGTCAATACATTTTAGAATCACCTTTGGCAGTGATTACAGCTGTGTGTCTTTCGGGGTAAGTCTCTAAGAGCTTTGCACATCTGGATTGTACAATATTTGCCAATATTTTTACAATTCTTCAAGCTCTGTCAAATTGATGGTTGATCATTGCTAGACAACCATTTTCAAGTCTTGCCACATATTTTCAAGCAGATTTAAGTCAAAACTGTAACACGGACACTCAGGAACATTCACTGTCTTCTTGGTAAGCAACTCCAGTGTAGATTTGGCCTTGTTTTAAATTTTTGTAATTTAATTTATTTAACTAGGCAAGTCAGTTAAGAACAAATTCTTATTTACAATGACTGCCTACACCGGCCAAACCTGGACAATGCTGGGCCAAATGTGCTCCACCCTATGGGACTCCCAATCACAGCCAGTTGTGATACAGCCTGGATTTGAACCAGGGTGTCTGTAGTGACGCCACAAGCACTGAGATGCAGTGCCTTAGACCCCTGCGCCACACCTGCTGAAAGGTGAATTAATCTCCCAGTGTCTGGTGGAAAGCAGACTGAACCAGGTTTTCCTCTAGGATTTTCCCTGTGCGATTAATTTTTTATCCTGAAAAACTCCCCAGTCTTTACTGATTACATACAAGCATATGCATAACATGTTGCAGCCACCACTATGCTTGAAAATATGGAGAGTGGTCCTCAGTAACATATTGGATTTGCCCCAAACATAACTCTTTGTATTCAGGACAAAAATTGAATTGCTGTGCCATTTTTTGCAGTATTACTTTAGCGCCTTGTTGCAAACAGGATGCATATTTTGGAATATTTGTATTCTGTACAGGCTTCCTTCTTTTCACTCTGTCAATTAGGTTTATTATTGTGGAATAACTACAATGTTGTTGATCCATCCTCAGTTTTCTCTTATCACAGCCATTAAATTCTGTAACTGTTTTAAAGTCACCATTGGCCTCATGGTGAAATCCCTGAGCAGTTTCCTTCCTCTCCAGCAACTGAATTAGGAAGGACACCTGTATCTTTGTAGTGACTGGGTGTATTGATACACCGTCCAACGTGTAATTAATAACTTCCCCATGCTCAAAGGGATATTCAATGTCAGATTTGTTATGTTTACCCATCTACCAATAGGTGCCCTTGTTGCAAGGAATTGGAAAACCTCCCTGGTCTTTGTGGTTGAATCGGTGTTTGAAATTCACTGCTGGACGGAGGGACCTTACAGATAATTGTATGTGTGGGTAGAGATGAGGTAGTCATAAAAAACAATGTTAAACACTATTATTGCACACAGAATCCATGCAACTTATGTGACTTGTTAAGCAAATTTTTACTCAACTTATTTAGGCCTGCCATAACAAAGGGGTTGAATACTTATTGACTCAAGACATGACAGATTTTTAATTAATTTGTTACAATTTCAAAAAATATAATTCCATTTTGACATTATGGGGTATTTTGTGTAGGCAAGTGACCCAAAATCTAAATGTAATACATTTTAAATTCAGGCTGTAACGTAACAAAATGTGGAAGGGTGTGAATACTTTCTGAAGGCACTGTATGTAGCCTACATCACATCAACTTGAAAAGACAAGTAGAGTTAGGATGGTTAATAATGAAATATCTTTGACTTGACTTGTTTCCCATTTATTAAAAAATATGGCTATCAGTGTTGTACATTTAAAATAAATATTAATTTGAAATAGCTGTGTCTCGTTTATACTTAGATCATTAAATTACATTGTACAAGTTATCAATACATTCTATAATGTATTATTTACAATTATATACACAAGAGAACTGGAGGCATTTGAACTGTATGTAGTCATTTGGTGGATGTCATTCCACAGCTCGAGGTGGGTAAGAGAGGCAAGTGTAGCTCATTTGGGGAGGCAGGTAGCCTAGTGGTTAGAGCCTTGGACTAGTAACCGAAAGGTTGCAACCGAGGGGCTGCAAGATCGAATCCCCAAGGTAAAAATCTGTCATTCTGCCCCTGAACAAGGCAGTTAAACCCACTGTTCCTAGGCCGTCATTGAAAATAAGAATTTGTTCTTAATTGACTTGCCTAGTAAAATAAAAATGTTACTGTAATATTTAGCTAACATTTGTGTCTAAGGATGTTTGTGTTGCTAATAACACTCTTGTTCATGGACGGCTAAACTAAAACTTGCATACTGAAGATTTAACTGCCAAACATCTAGGATATCAATCTATCGGTCAGCCTATATTCAGCATGGTGGACAATTCTTCTTCATAGTAACGCTTCTTCATGGCTCTGTACTTCCTCAGATAGTACAGGGCCTCCAGTTCCTTTATCACAAACTCCCCACGGTCGACTAGCTTTTTGATCTCCTGAGGGTCTGTGACATCTTTGTTCTTCATAAAGGCTCTCTTCAGACGTTCCCCGAAGTAGTCTGCTCCTTTGGGGTATTCCCGTCCCAAAAACAGGAGCTGCCAATGGAAGAAGACCGGTTACCAATTATAAATCCAGGCTTTGGGAATTGTTTTGGAAAGATAGCTAAATATTGCATGAGTGGAAGCAAATCTAGTGTGCGGGTAACAACAACGGTTGGGTGCATTGACAGCAGTCAATCAGCGTTTAACTTACGTTCTTGTATAGCTGTCTAACCTCACTCCTCAGAGGGTTGGCCATGTCACTGCCTGAGACTGTAGCAGCCTTCACTACTGGGATGGAAGAAAAGTTCAGAACATACAAGTGATTTAGCATACAGCAGCTGATTATGTAAAACAACAACAGCTCAGAAATGTGCATATGTCTGATTGCTGGCACACGTCACATATCCTGTGAGCCTCACAATCTTAGCTGTGTCATGCATACATTTGACCTTACATTGGTTCACTTAGCAGGTAGGATAGTTAACAGTGCAAAAGGGCCAAAATGCGACAAAGTCGCAAAGCGAATGATTAGCTAGCTGGCTAGATAATTGGCAGCTGCAATTTAACCAATAATTGTCTTTGTGCTGGAATAAAAGTTACGTTGTCTCCCAGCACAACAACGTCAACAGACAATTATTGTTCGAATCGTAGCTAATTAGCTAAACACCCTCTGTTACAAAAACATCCATTGTGATTAATTCACACGATATAATCAAGATTCCATTACATTATAAGGTCCCTTATAAATAAATCCTTGCAATTAAGTAGTGTCGACAACTGGTTACGTTGCCCTTCCGGAGTTCATAAACAACGCCGTAAATCCTTTGACATGTCGCAAACCAAAACATTGTTCTACTGCGCGTGCGGTGGCATTTCAATAGTAAATTGGACGCGAAAAGAGTTGAAAGATATCCCACCAAGAGAAGATAGTAACCAGTTTTCCAACAAATGTTATTTCATTACCTATATAGCAAGCTAACCAGTTAGAAAATTAATATTGTGGTTAGGTTGATATGTTTACAAGCCAAGTAGCTAGTTGCATAAGTAGCCATGTGTTACTAGCCAGAGTAAGTTAGATTACCAGTTAGCTAGGACTCAAGGTGAACAAGTGACTGCAAATCAGCTTCCTTTTACTGGAAGCGTGCTGCAAGTCTGTGTTTTGCTTCTTTCAGCCTTATCTTCCTACAACTAAATACTATATCTCCTAACTTTCTATTCTCTGTCATTTCCTTGTAAGCCACCCAAGGATGCAAAGTTAACTTTGTTATTAATAGCATCTCTCTCTCTCTCAACATTAGATTCATGAGATATATTAAATCTAGTAGATATAAACCTAGCTAGCTAAATTGAATATAACATGTTTCAATTTCTCCCAGGCAACCCGAGTCTAGTCTTTAGATATGTTCTTTACTTTTCCAATGCCCACAAATTACAAGCATACAGTAGTTTGCTAATTTGTTTATGATCACATTTATGTTCATCAAGTTGAATTGTTGATTTGGTTCAAGTCTGCCAAAAAGAAAGGAGGCAAGCTCATTAAGGCTTAGGCTGAAAAGGAGCAACTTCAGAAAGAATAGGTGAGAGAAGACAAAAGGAAGAGGGTACTCGAGGACTTCTCATTTCATTCAATCAGAGCTCATCGAGCATAACATGTCAACCCATAGATAGGTTAGAAATATTTTTAAAACAGCTTGCATTCCAATCCCGCTTCCTGTTGCTCACAATCATTATTTTTGGGGGACCATGTTAAACAACTCCAAATGTTCTCAATTCATGGAGCAACCCACATACTGAAGATTCAGCTGCCAAACATCTAGGCTATCAGTCTATCGGTCTGCCTATATTCAGCAGGCCTAACAATTCTTCTTCGTAGAAACGCTTTTTCATGGTTCTATATTCCCTCAGATAGTACAGGGTCCCCAGTTCCTTAATCACAACCTCTCCACAGTCGACAAGCTTTCTGATCTCCTTAGGGTCTGTGACATCTTTGTTCTTCATAAAGGCACTGTTCAGACGCTCCCTGAAGTAGTCTGCTCCTTGGGGGTATTCCCGTCCCAGATACAGTAGCTGTCAGTGGAAGGAGGCAGGTTACCAGTGATAATCCCAGTGCTTTGGGGATTGTTTGGGACAGACAGCAAAAGATTGCATGAGTGGCAAATCTCATATTGAAAGTAAGTGTGGGTAACAACAAAGCGTGGGTGCATTGACAGCAGTCAGTCAGTGTTGAACTTACATTCTTGTACAGCTGTCTAACCTCTCTCCTCAAAGGGTTGGCCATGTCACTGTCTGAGACTATCAGCCTTCAATACTGGGATGGAAGAAAAGAACAGAAGATACAACAGGTGAATTACTATTCAGCAGCTGATGATGTAAAACAGCTCAGAAAGAAATATGCTTGTCTGATTGTTGTCACATCACATATACCGTGAGCTTACAATCTTTAGCTAGCTATGTGTCATGCATAGTGCATTTTAGCTTGTTTTACCTTGGTTCACATAACAGGTAGTTTAGGTAACAGTACAAAGTCTGCGGATAGGTAGCAAAGCACTGGTAAAGCGAATGATTAGCTACCTAATAGTAACGCAATTGGCTAAACACCCTCGGTTATAAAAACATTCATTAGCTTTGTGATTAATAGATTTATTCACACGATATAATTTAGCTTTCATTACATTGTATCTAGGCTCCCTTACCGACAAATCATCGCAGTGCTGAACGCTGTCTACCTTGCTGAAAACTGGCTACATGGGAGCATTACGTCAAACAGCGCGTCGATTCCAGGGTTACCGCTAGAAGGGATCCATCTTTTCTCAAATTAACATCAGATTTGACTTTTCATAGCAGTTTAGGATAATTTACGCAGCAGGTTAGGCTACGGTTAGAAAACGGGTTAGGATTAACCAAAATGAAATAAAAAAAAAATGAACATTTTAAATGAATTTGACAAAAGTTGGATCCCTTCTAGCCATGACCCGATAACAGCTGGTTGAGGGACGAGCGTCGCATCGGAGTGACATGATCTGACTATTAGACGTTGGGCTTGTTCGATGTTGCAGGCAACTGCCGTTTAATGCCCGTTCACATGCTAGTCGAAACTAGGAAACTCGGACATTTCCGATTTGACGATTCGTTGAATGCTGCACGTGTATTACTACAACTAGTTAACAAGTCGGACATTTTAGAGTTTCCTCGTTCCAACTAGCACATTAACGCAGCATGACTGATCTACAAAGAACGTTGCATTAGTAGTTCTACTCATTGAAAAATAATAATAATAATAATAATAATACTCTTTGGGCGCGTTTGAGTGGTAAGGCTAAAGCACCCGACTGTAAAGGAAAGTCGATGAGTGATGTCGGGGGAGGTGCATCTGCGACAGCTGAAGTCAGACACCAATCTGGTTTTCCAACAGCAACTCTGATATTAATATGGCAGTGTTGCCATTGTTTATATGTTTTTCTTTATAATGTCGAAATAAACATGTCTTCAAATCCCGTATCATACACTAACAAACTGAAATCGTATGTGTGTACATTGTACAATCATTTAGTGTGAGGGCCTCAAACATCACATTAGTTTGTCCACTGTATACATTAATCACGGCAAAGTTGGTTCCTGTTTCAATTATGTCTTTGGTTACTTTTGCATGAGTAAAAAAACAACAACTAATGATTGGTTAAAAATATACAGTAGCCTCCCACAATGCAGGCGGTGGCTGCAGGATGAAGTTGGTGAAGAGCAACTGCAGAAACTTGCAGTCTACTGCAGTCAAAACGTCATGATCACATGATTTTTGTAAAGTTCATGCAGTCGACATGTCGGCGCAAGTCGGACACATTTTTCTTCCGATAATGCAACACACTTTGGTCAGCGACTTGACAAAAGTGATCGGCTTGAACGTGCCCATTATTATTCGTAGAGTCAGTCAGTGGCCCTGTTCAAGAGCATAAAGCGGTATTGTATCATGTGTACATTTTGACCTAGAGAGACTTACAGTTATCAAAACGTCACACCAGGGTACATGAAACACGGCCCTTATTTTAAGTGTTTCTAAAATCCCCAATGGGAAAAATGAATGGTGAAAAAACGATTGGAACCATTTCCCTGTTTGACTGCTAGCTTGTATGGGCATTATGATTCATACTGTGGTACTCTATTAGGTGATTTCTTCCCTTATCAGTGGTCGATCGCGGACTCCTGGTTTCAGCCAATCGGTGTGCCCGAATGGACATTTGTACTCCGGCCCCTCCCACTCTAGCTCAGAGTGGTTATCGTCTTTAGCTGATGAGTGTGTTTCAGTGTGTTTTCTAGAAGTGTTTGTGCGTGCATCTGCAATAACAAGTGTGATCTTGTGTTTCTATATGCGCTAATGTGTGGTGGTGAACTAGAAAATAAAACTAAGGATATGGACACATCTGCCCGGTTCTTGCCGACCGCCTGTAGTGGGTCTGACCAAAGTAGAGTCAGCTTAAGTTACTAGCGGGTGAGGGCATCTTCAGCCAACCGCTCAGACGGGTCCTGCTAGCCGTTTTACACCTGTTTTTCAAAGATTTCTCACAAAAACAAGCATATCTCTGTGAAATGTCAACAGAGCACTGAGTGTATACCAAGTTATTTTCAAAGCCTTTTACTTTTAAATCAGCTCGTGTCATCCTAATTTAGCTTTTAGCGACCCGCGGAAACAATTTTGAGGACGACGACCGCAAAATGTAAAATCTTCAAAAGATGTTACTAGAAACCTGCACTGTTATGTCAACAAAGCTCGGTGCTTATTACCGGATGTATTTGGTTATGAAATCCGAGTTTTGGGATATAATGTCAATAAAATGTTAAAAAGCCCACTGAACGATCATATTTGTCTTTGTAAAATGGGCAGAGTGGGTGGAGACCCTATGTCATTGACCGTGTTTGAGAGCATCAAAACAACTGCAGGTGACTGCGGACTGACTGATCTACAAATCACCTTTCATTATAAATAACGACTCATTATTATTTGTAGATCAGTGTCAGTCACAGTTTACCCATGATACGGGTTTGATCCTCTCGAACAGGGCCAATGTCAGATAGCACGAGGAGCATCACTCTCGGTGACGCCATCTGATCCGACGTGAGACAATATGCACCCGATGTATTGTTCCATTCAAAACAACCTGGAACTCATAAAATCCGCAATCAGACTTAAGCGCATTCAAGATAACTGAGAAAAAAACGAGCTCCAACTTGGAAAAATCGTTTTGAACGGTGATCCCGCTCAGAATTCCATGTCGGGAACTCAGGCCTCTTTCTAGAGTGCAGACTTTGCGACCTGAAGCTCACCGACGTCATGATTTGACCTTGTATTTCCCTTGAAAGCACAATAAGATACAGTACATTATAGTTGTGATCCTCTCAAAACACGTGCATACATGGACCTGTGTGTCAAGATTTTGATTGTATGACTTAATTAGCCTTTTTCTTATTTATTTCTTATTTTGATTGTATGACTTAATTTGATAGTAATGCAAAAAAAATATTTAAATTAAATCATACAATCAAAATGTAACACTATGAGTTCATAAACAACGCCATAAATCGTTGTACATGTCGCAAACCAAAATATTGACCTGCCTGCGTTGCCGTTTCCATGGTAACATTGACGCGAAAAGAGTTGACCTCTGACATATATCCAAGAGAAGATGGTGAGCAGTTTTCAGTTTATTATATAACTAGTGAGTTAGAATGAATATCTGGTTAGGTTGTTAAGATATTAAGTAGCTAGATACAACTAGTTGCTTAAGTACTTGCTCTGGCAAGTAACAAATTGGCTACATAGCTAACGTTAGTTAGCTAGCTAAACCAGAGTTAGCTAAGTAATCTAGCTAACGCTAGCTATCTTGCAAACAAGTCACAGCTTTCTCATTACTGCAAGTGCTACTGCAATTATGATGCTGCTGCAAGTCTGTATTTTTATCTTTTTGCTTCTTTCAGCCTTATCTTGCTACAGCTAAATACTATATCCCCTAACTTTCTATTATATATGTTCTCTCCTTGTTAGCCACCCAAGGATGCAAATGTAACTATGTTAACTACTGTTATGAACAGCATAATATTGATTCATGAGAGATATAACAAGCTAGACCTAGTAGATATAGCTAGCTAGCTAGCTAGCTAAATTGAATATAATATCATGTTCTCAATTTCCCCCAGCATCTCAGAGTCTAAGTTCTTCAGATAGCTATGTTCTTTACCTTCACACTCACTTTTGTAATGCCCACAACTTGCAAGAATTCAGTAGTTTGCAAATGTGTCTATGATCACAATTGATTACATTTGTTCATTAAGTTGAATTGTTGATTTGGTTCAAGTTTGCCCAAAAGAAAGGAGGCAAGCTCAGATAGGCTGAAAAGGAGCAACTTCAGAAAGAGGAGGATGAGGGAAGACAAAAGGAAGAAGGTACTGGTCATTTCTCATTATCATTCAATCCATAGCAAAACCTCTGTCACATGCTAATGGTTGTCTGTCTGTGTGTGCATTTGTACCATTTGATCTGTGTTATTGAACTGCCATTTGTATTATGAGATGCTTCAATAGTTTGCACAGTGATACATCAGTAATAGATACACTCATGGGGCAATAGCATGTACTGTATGTTTGACGCATGACTCCTTTCCCCCTCTGCTGTGTAGGGGCTCGACTCCTGGCTGAGAAAGAGGAGCAAAAGAGGCTGGAGCTAAAAGTATTACCATCACTGACCTTTATTGTTCATGGTTATCAGTGTCTTTGTGTACGGAGAGGGCTCTTGAAGTTAAACCTGTTGATAATGTCCTAATGAAAAAGAGTGATCATTGCTGGTTTTCTGTGACAGCACAAAGATCGCAGAGAGGACGAGCTGAACCAAGTGCGTCATCTACTGGAAGAAAACCAGATTGCAGTCACCAAGTGGGTGACTGACTCCAGAGCGAAAGCCAAGGTGTGTGATTGTTCTAAGCTCTAACTCTGGCCAGACTTTTGTATAGTTACTGAAGATATTAGCCATGCTAGTCCTGTTATGGTTTTACCAGACACTGTGTCCAAGAGACTACCATAATGGCAGGCCTTGGTAGACGTAGATAAATAAATCAGATGAGCCCTATTTGACATAGTTAACACTGCTTGTTTTCTCCCCAGTGAGACAGGTACATGCGTTGTGATGGGAGTCCAGACCCGTCAGTCCAGCAGGCGATCATCACCTTCATCAACCTGTGGTGGGAGGACCCAGAAGTCCAGATCAAACCGCTTCTAAAGGAGTGTGCCCTGGCTCTACGGGTAGGTTTGCTATTAAACACCAGGGTCACATTATGGAGACATGAAACAGGAGAAGGGGGTTCTACCGATTCTGTATGTGTCCGATAAGAACGCTCAATTCAGTTTTGCATTTGAAAACACTTGTTCCTGTTTAAGCCCACTTAAAGTGACTGTCAAGAGCACTTCTATTTGAGACCGGTATTGATCTGTATAAGGATTATACCAAATGAATGATGAACATAAACACGGCTGCACATTATCTCCGCCTGCAGCTGCTAGAGGAGCTGGAGGGTATGCTGGAGGGTATGCTGAGGGACCAGCCTGAACCAGCTGATGCCCTGAGGTACCAGGAGACCCAGCTCTCCATCGACTCTCATCCAATCCAAACATGACCACAGCACTGAGGAGATACTCAAGGTAGGGTTACTGATGATGTTTAAGACATGCAGAAAACATGTCTGCCAGTTTGTTTTGGAAACGACTGTATTTAAGTTTTGGAATGTAAGATGAGCATGTTTTGCTGATGTCTGTTTGTGTGTCTCTCTGGCCACAGTGCTCACTCGGACATTGAGACGGGGAACATGCAGACAGTGGTCCAGGATGACAACATCACACTGTGTCTGTGGGCCAACCTTAACAAGAACCCAAGGCACGTCACAGACGTATGTCTGATTTTCGCTCTATTCACTTCACACAAATAGAGAATTTCTATCTAGTCTCCTTGCTAACAGTCTGTTTCTACTCAAACCCATTCTTATGGATGTGTTGGATGAAGTGAAAACAGAACAATTGAGTATTTTCAATTTGTGACAGTGTTTCTCTCTTTGTGGCTCTTCAGGTTTAAAGGGTTCCAGTTCGAGGAGGTGGGGCTGGGCTTTAAGCTGCCCAAACAGCTGGCTGTCAGTGACATCGCTGTGAGAATCCTCCACACCCACTACAACCACTTGTCTCACCTGGCCAACCTGAAAAGCCAGACCCCCAGCAGGATGTCTCTGGGCCTGGGGGCCAGTGAGGAGCCCCCTTCTGGAGGGAGCGACCCCCGCGGGGGGAGACGGTGACAGGGGAGGGAGCACACAGCAGGGAGGTGCAGAGGAAGAGGTGCAGTCTGTCAGAGGGTCCAAAGGCAGGAAGGTAAGCTGGAAACAAGTCATAGGATTAATGGAAAGGTGTTTAAAAGTGACATAGGCTAACGTCTGTGTGCGTGTGTGTGCGTGTGCATACGTGTGTGCATGTGTTTGTGTCAGAGTGCGGTGAGTGTGATGTCTATGGAGGAGGAGAGGAGGCGTGGTCAGAAGCAGCTGGAGGATGTGAAACAGAAGCTGGAGGAGAAAGGGAGTCAGATAGATACCATGCTAGTCGGAGATGACTCAGGTGAGAGACTACAACTGGCTCAGAGGACAAAGTAGGCAAATAACATTCCCATTATATATTTCACTGTTCTGTTTGGATTATTTTTACTGTCATGTTTAGGGTTGCAACATTCCTGGAATCAGTAGGGAATCTGGGAGTTCTCCAAACAAGATTTCTGGCAAAAATTGAATTTTAGGAATGTTACCAGAATTTTGCAACCCTAGCCATGTTACTATAAACACTGCTTGAGAATTAACCAGCGCCTTTCATTCCATATTGTGATTCCCATGTTCACCTGTACGTGTGTCCTGTCCAGGTGAGGGAGACTCCTCCCCTACACCGATGGACCCAGTGAATGACAGCTATGAGGGTCAGGTGGTTGACCTGCAGCAGTACACACCCCTGGGAGGAGTCTTCTACTGCGATGTGTTTCGTCTGCCGCCACAGTCCCAACAACTCAACGGATGGGAGATGAGAGGTGAACCAGAACCACCAAGTACAGCACCTATGCTGAACAAAAATATAAACGCAACATGTAAAGTGTTGGTCCCATGTTTCATGAGCTGAAATAAAAGATCCCAGAAATGTTCCATACGCACAAAGCTTATTTCTCTCAAATTTTGAGCACAAATTTGTTTACATCCCTGTTAGTGAGCATTTCTCCTTTGCCAAGATAATCCATCCACCTGACAGATGTGGCATATCAAGAAGCTGAATAAACAGCATGATCATTACACAGGTGCACTTTGTGCTGGGTATAATGAAAGGCCACTCTAAAATGTGCAGTTTTGTCACACAACACAATGCCACAGATGTCTCAAGTTGAGGGAGCATGCAATTGGCATTGACTACAGGAATGTCCACCAGAGCTGTTGGCAGAGAATTGAATGTTAATTTCTTTACCATAAGCCGCATCCAACGTTGTTTTAGGGAATTTGGCAGTACGTCCAACCGGCCTCACAACCGCAGACCATGTGTAGCCACGCCAGCCCAGGACCTCCACATCCGGCTTCTTCACCTGCGGGATCGTCTGAGACCAGCCATCCGGATAGCGGATGAAAGAATATTTCTGTCTGTAATAAAGCCCTTTTGTGGGGAAAAACTCATTCTGACTGGCTGGGCCTGGCTCCCCAGTGGGTGGGCCTATACCCTCCCAAGCCCACCCATAGCTGCGCCCCTGCCCATTCTTGTGAAATTCATAGATTAGGGCCTAATGAATTTATTTAAATTGACTGATTTCCTTATGAACTGTAACTCACTGAACTCGTTGAAATTGTATATTTATGTTCAGAAAGTGCCCTTTCTGACAGCAGTTTCCCTTCCTACCGCTCAGTGTAATGTACTCCATGGACTGTCACTGGGCACCCCTTCTGTGGGTTACTGAATGTGTAAACTACTCTTTGCAGTTGTTATGATGCATTAATCAAGGGGACTAGATAACCTTGAGGAAAGTAAGAACCACTTCTGCCTTTAATTCTCTAAGTTAACATTAGTGTCTCTCGCCCCAACCCCCAGCTGTTGGACACAGGGCTGCAGCCGTTCCCCTACCCCACGGAGCAGTCCCAGATCCAGGGCTCTGCCTCCATGAAGCTGGAGGACAGTGGGGTCCTGACCTGTCCCCCTGTAGGGGTCACAGTCACCCTGCCTGACTCTGTCCTGTTCCTGGAGGACCCACAGGTCCGCTGGGACCCTGAAGGTGAGAGACACCTGGAGGAGAACTGGACGGGCCCCACATTGACTGGGACTGATAGTGATACTGTTAAAACATGTATTTAATAACCAGGCATCCTCTACTGACGGGATGAGGTCAATATCCTTCCAGGATACCCGGGCCAGGTCGACTAGAAAGGCTTGCTCGCTGAAGTGGTTCAGGGAGCGTTTGACAGTGATGAGTGGAGGTCGTTTGACCGCTGACCCATTACGGATGCAGGCAATGAGGCAGTGATCGCTGAGATCTTGGTTGAAAACAGCAGAGGTGTATTTAGAGGGCAAGTTGGTTAGGATGATATCTATGAGGGTGCCAGTGTTTACGGCTTTGGGGTGGTACCTGGTAGGTTCATTGATCATTTGTGTGAGATTGAGGGCATCAAGCTTAGATTGTAGGATGGCTGGGGTGTTAAGCATGTCCCAGTTTAGGTCACCTAGCAGCACGAGCTCTGAAGATAGATGGGGGGCAATCAGTTCACATATGGTGTCCAGAGCACAGCTGGGGGCAGAGGGTGGTCTATAGCAGGCGGCAACGGTGAGAGACTTGTTTTTAGAGAGGGGGATTTTTAAAAGTAGAAGTTCAAATTGTTTGGGTACAGACCTGGATAGTAGGACAGAACTCTGCAGGCTATCTCTGCAGTAGATTGCAACACCGCCCCCTTTGGCCGTTCTATCTTGTCTGAAAATGTTGTAGTTAGGGATGAAGATTTGAGTTTTTGTTGGTCTTCCTAAGCCAGGATTCAGACACGGCTAGGACATCCGGGTTGGCAGAGTGTGCTAAAGCAGTGAATAAAACAAACTTAGGGAGGAGGCTTCTAATGTTAACATGCATGAAACCAAGGCTATTACGGTTACAGAAGTCATCAAAAGAGAGCGCCTGGGGAATAGGAGTGGAGCTAGGCACTGCAGGGCCTGGATTCACCTCTACATCACCAGAGGAACAGAGGAGGAGTAGGATAAGGGTACGGCTAAAAGCTATGAGAATTGGCCGTCTATGACGTCCGGAATAGAGAGTAAAAGGAGCAGGTTTCTGGGGGCGATAAAATAGCTTCAAGGTATAATGTACAGACAAAGGTATGTTAGGATGTGAATACAGTGGAGGTAAACCTAGGCATTGAGTGATGTTGAGAGAGATATTGTCTCTAGAAACATCATTGAAACATCATTGAAATGAGTGGAGTTGACATGATTCCCTATTCTACATTATTGAGAGCCATGATGTCTAAAATTATACGTCAATCAATAGGTCAGAATAATCTAGAGGCGAAAGAAACGCACACCTATTTAGGCGAGGTGCTGGCTAGCAGAGTGGAACAGTTGAAAAAATAAAGGAGAGCTGCACACCCTAGGAGCTCAGATGCAAAGTCCAATGTTTCGACAGACAAGCTGTCTTCATCAGGGTACAAGGATCAAAAGACACACAGGTGTCTGTAATCATGGATGGGTGTGGCCTGATATCATTGGTTAATTCTCATATATTAAAATAGCATACAAAAAACATAAATGGATAGTGTACGATCATAGATACAAATTGGCTACATAAGTCTACAAACATTTACAACAGCAAAATCACAATAATCACAAGAATGGCTTCAGATCAAAGTCTACGTTGAGACCGAAGGGAGCAAGGGTCTTTAAATTAAAGATCCAGGCAGCCTCTCGTTTTAACAATAAATTATCGCGGTCAGGCCTCTCCTAGGGAGGGTGACATGTTCGATGCCAATATAACGTAGAGACGAAATTGAGTGGTTTGCTTCTAAAAAGTGGGCCGCAACTGGGTAAGTCAAGTTTTTGCACCTAATGGTGCTACGAAATTCATACTTTTAATTCACGCTTTGTTTGACCCACATCATTTTTACCACAGGGACAAGTTATAAGATAAATAACTGCCTTAGTGGAGCACGTGATAACACCTTTGATTGGGATCTGTTTCCCTGTTTGGGGGTGTATAAATACATCTACATTTATAAGTGCCATTGCATTGAGCACAGCCATTACACTTGTAGTTTCCATCCAGTAGGGGCGCAAATAGACATTGTTCAGGGACATCTTGGGGTGGTAAATCAGAGTTTATAAAAATCTAAAAATAATTTGAAGCTATCCTCGGTTATTAGGTCTGAGTAGTCAAGTATGTCTAATACTAGTCTGATATTGTTAGAAATATATCTGTTCCTCATAAAACGAGACTGTGTTTCATCAATGATTGCATCCAGGACTTCTTTAATTCTTTTTGCAAGAAGTAAGGCTAATATCTTATAGTCATTATTAAGAACACAAATTGGACGCCAGTTATCGATGAGCAGCACTTCTTTTTTAGGCTTAGTGTTATTAACCCCCGACTCATTGTAGGAGGGAGAACATTGTTTTGAATACTCTCTAAAAATACTTCAAATAGGAAGGGAGCTACTTGTTCAGAAAATAATTTGTAAAATTCTGATGTAATTCCATCAACACCTGGTGATTTATTGTTCTTTAGATGTTTGATAGACTATAATCTCTTCAACTATGATGGGTTCATCACACTGTTAGATTCTATCACTGATAGAGTGAACATTATTCAGTGAGTCAAAAAACATACCTGTGGATTCCTGACAGTACGTAGAGCTATACAGTTTTCTGTAAAAATTGCTACAGTATTTAGCGATAAATTTTTGGTCATCTGTAATAACACCAATGTTTAACTTATGGATAGTGTTATTTGTAGAGTGAAATTTCTCAAGTCTAAAGAAAGAATTTTACATTTAGATTTTTTGATTTTTATAAAGCATTTGACACAGTATTCCTCTTCCACTCCCTTGAGACTTGGCTTTGGGGATTTCTTCTGTAAGGCTATTAAGACTCTATACAAATGGTAACAGCTCTATCAAATTGAAATATGGCACCTCACCTAGATCTCTCCGTACCTGTTTTTATTAATCACCCAACTTCTTACAAATTCTTTAATAGTCCTGTACAAGGTATTTCCATAACTGGTAAAGAAATTATTATAAGCCAGCTGGCTGACGATACTACACTTTTTCTGAAAGATGCTAACCAAATTCCCATATCGATCAATGTTATACAATCCTTTTCCAAAGTGTCTGGTCTATATCTTAACATTAATAAATGTGAACTCATGGCTGTCAAAGATTGTGTGACACCTTCATATTATGGTATTCCAGTAAAATAACTTACAGTCTAGAGGCTTACTAAATTTTAACCCTCTTATAAAAAAAAACCCAGAAGAAGCTAAATCAATGGCTACAGAAGGACTTATCTTTAAAAGGAAGAGTCCTAATAACCAAGGCTGAAGGCATCTCTAGACTAACATATGGCCCTCTATCTTTATATCTTGACGGTAAAATAAGCAAGGAGATAGACCAGATGCTTTTCAACTTTCTGTGGAGAAACCGTACCCATTACATTAGGACAACTGTTGTAATGAACACATGAGAATGGTGGGCTGAATTTTCTGGACTTTACTACCTTAAATAATACTTAAGATCAATTGGATAAAACAATTCCTAAGAAGACCCACTTCTATGTGGAATTTTATTCCTCATGTCTTAACTTCATGTTGGTTTTCAATTATAATATTGACAAAGTTCCAGTGAACCTGCTGATGAAAAGCAGAAAGTTTTTCTTGTCATGGTCCTTAATATATAAACATAATTTTTCTCCACAGAGATATTATATATGGAATAATCGGGATATATTGAAAAAAATACTTATTTGTTTTTAGAATATTGGTTCCGAAATAATATCCTATTGGTGAGCCAACTGGTAAATGCAGAGGGTATTTTACTTAGTTATAAGGAACTCTTTACTTTACAAGGTCCCAGTAAGACCTAAAGATTATGCAATTGTTTTAGATGCCATTCCCTCAGGTGCTGCTTTATTATTCAGGAATGTGTCAAGACCTGATCCTCAGAGCCCATCTTCTGTTCACCCTGTTGACTCATCAGTAGGAAAGATTTGTTTCTCTTTTGGTCCATTCAACAACAGAGCGATACGAACCTTGTTTCAGCAGGATGTTGTATCTATACCTTATGTCATGCCTTATTGGAATGGATTTATTGATAATATCTGTTGGAAAAAAGTTTGGATGTTGCCACACACATATCTACTTGTTAACAAAATTAAGGAAGTTTCCTTTAAAATGATTCATAAATATTATCCTGTCAACCACTATATGAAGAAGTTTAAGGAAAACGTCAACTCAAATTGCTCCTTTTGTAATGACCACCCAGAAACAGCGTTGCATCTTTTTTTGGCATTGTATTCATGTAAGGAAACTGTGGCAAGACATCAGTAGATTTATAATTGAACACATTTATGAAGATCTTACACTATTGTGGAGAGATGTACTGCTTGGATTCTTTACCTACGATAGAAATAAGCTGAAACATTATGTAATTAATTTCATTATTCTTTTGGCCAAATTTCATATTCACGAATGTAAACTTCCAAACAAAACACCACATTTTCTTACCATACAAAAATAAATTGAACTAACAACAGCTGTTAGAATAATAAGTGTATGTATGTCCCTTAAGGTCCTTGTGTAATGTGATATTGTACCCCCTAGCCCAATTGTCTACCCCTTTATTAAGCAAGGAGACATGGGCAGGGTTCAATATCTTGCTTGATAAATTAACGACACACAGTCCCGTGGGTTCTGGGACCGTGTGAACGGTCCCCTCTGGTAGTCGTTTCTTCTTACTCCGTCGGGTGCGGCATCTTATTGGTGCGCGTGCCTACGGCCACCTCCGCCCTTCCGTCGGCCCAGTCTCTCGTTGGATAAAAAAAAAAAAATGGCACTAGAAGCGGATGAGGCGCTGGTTGTAGAGCGTTGGTCAGACTGGGGTGGATAGAAGTAAGCGGCATCCCTCCTGCGTCTGTCATGGAGAGGAGGAGCAGGACCTCTTTTGTCAGGGTTTCTCCAGAAGTAGACTTTATCCTCGGCCTCGTCTTTTTTTGTCTTGGTTGAATTTAAGTTCCTTTATTTCTGTAGACAACTTGTCCTGGAGCACTTGGTTAGTTTACCAGTTCATCGAATATGCCATCATCATGCAGAGCTGTGCGTTAGTTCAGCACTGGAAGACAGACTGCATCAGTGAGACGTACGACAAGGCAGAGCGGAAGATCTCGTTCAAGATGGACTCGTTCTACAGGACTCATATGCCAACATGCCGTTCCACAGCTGGGAGCTCAGACCACTGGGCCAGGTCTCTGCCCTGCTCACCATCACGGCAAGAACTCACAATCTGTCATGCTCCGTCTCCTCCATAAACTCAGGGTGCGTCTCAGTCTAAAATGGCTTACTTTATTCATGAACATTCCTCAGTGATTCATATCAGGGGAAACAGTATTGTGGAAATCGAGCCAATGTTTTCAGTGGTAATGAAGGAAACAAGGCTATTATTGTATCTAGGCATTGCCCAAATCCATGACATAACACATCCTGACTCCTTGCTCCGCTCTCTGACACGGCAGCAAGTTTATGCTCCAGTCAGACCAGGAGAGAGGACTGAACCACATCCTGGGCCAGTGGATGAGTCCCTCTGGACTGCAGAAAGCCATGGTCAGCGCCGGGGTCACATCTTCGTCAACCAATACTCTGACAAATGTGTCAGCGTAAATGCAAAGGTGAGTGCCATCAACCTGCATACTGTGGATTAGATGATGAATGTTACACAAAGCAATGTGGGCACACAATTCATGTTGCTTGTAACACCGTTGAACCTGTATAGCTTTTTGCAACAAAAACATATTAGCAACTCATGGGAAACCTACAGTGGAATGCTAGATTGGAGTGCGAAACGTCTGATGCAGTATCCTTCTCCCTTGTAAGACCCTCTGTCAAAAAATAATGTACAACAAATCAACTCTTGGAATTGTAAATCCTGTTAGGCTTAAATGGTGTCGAGTTGTTAAGCTTGTGTCATAACATTAACCTTTTCTCCAGGACCCTCTGATAGAACACGCGGTGTATGAACAGATGGCGCTGCTCTCCTCTGCCTTCTCCTGGAGCCAGTGGAACACAGTGTGGCCAGGAGCATCTGGTGCTGCAGGTACACACACACACACACACACACACACACACACACACACACACATAGTTTAAACACAAACACATCCTCTGTCACACAACACACAGAATGAGGAAGAGTCCTTGGATAGAGGACCTTCCCAGAAAGTAACAGAAGTAGCTTCAGAATCAGGAACAAGGAAAGAGCTCCAGTGCATATAGGGGAAACATTGAGCTGGTTTACTGGACAACTAGATTGGATTGAGATTCACCTCTGATACTGACATTACCCTGCACCTGCATTTGTACTTTGTCCATGCAGATGGACAGGATATTTACCGTACTATTGGCACCTTCTCTCCAAAGTATGTGAGCATCTAGCAGCCATCCCAGTGTCGTCGTGGTGTGTGTGTCGTAGTATGTGTGCAGTAGGATTAACCTCTCTCCCAGGTGTGTGAGCACCTAGACCCAGTCCGAGAGGACTTGTGGTGCGTGTACCTACTGGGGGCTCGGAGGTGGCTGAGGAGCAAGGAACACAGGGAGGCATTCTCTCCAGAGCTGGACCCCGGCAGCGAGTTCCACTCTACCTTCCTGCACATGCTCCGAGACGGCATGTCCCGCGCCGGACAGGTGCGACGCTCTCACCACCTGTTCGATGCCGTGCAGACTGCTGTGTGCCACACGGCCTCTCACATACTCCTGACTACAGTAGATACTAGACCCCCAAGCTCTATGTAGGAGTAGGCAACAACCACAGATCTAGGATCAGATTTGACTATTCCCAATCATAACTTTAACCAGTAGGGGGAATATATATTTATCTGATCTTGTATCAGAGGTTAGAGGCAACTTCAACCTACTCTGTGCAGAACACCGTGGGTATGACAGACTGCTCACTGTGAACGTTAACCCTTACAACAGATGGACCCTCATGTAAAACCACAAAGCTTATTTGTGTAGAATAAAGTTCCTTTATTGTGTAAAGTTTGACTCCCCCTCTTTGGAACATACAAAAGTGGATTAATTTCATAAGTGAGCACTTAAAGTAGAGTAAAAACCATTTGTTTGAGTTTGTAACAAAACGCTGGTTATAACAAAAACAGATGCAGTATAATAGATATTCATATCCCCACACAGTCTAATGCTGTCAAACGATAAATTAAACATAAAAACGGCAGTGTATTACCAAGGTTCATAAATGTAATAAAAAAACAACTATTTCACCTACAACAACTTAACAAATGAATGCTAAATAATTCTTAATGCTGGCCTCTTCAGGCAACCGCAAATGCCATAGATTCAGAAGTTTACTATGAAATGTGTTTTAAAAAGCAAAAAACTGCTAAATCCACAGTCCATGAGCAAGCATGTTGATGGACCAACAAACGCTCAAAAAGGTGTGACGTAATTGGATAGCATGCGCTGAAGTCCATTACATGACTGGACAGCCCAACGCTGGTGTCATCCTTGACTTGATTGGACAACATTGTGCCCACATATATAACGGCCAATAACATTACCATCTCCCTTCCGTAACTGTGTGGCAGAATGTCTCCGGGCACCAATAGCAAATTGGAAGTCAGTGTTCAGAAACTCCAGTACCAACACACCGACTGCGTCGGTCTTCAAGTGCTCTTTCTTCACACACTAACTAGTCTAACACACGTGATGGTTCAAGTTACAGAAGACCTTCCAGGGGTTGACCATAGCCAGATGCCTGCCCGTCCATCTCTGTCTGTTGGGGCCACAGCCCCTCTAAACCGGTGGCTGTCCGTTGTGCCTCAGCCCTGTGTAGGGCCACAGGAGCTGCTGGATGGTCACCCAGGAGTCCCCTGTCCCCACGGGCGCTGCGTCTACGGCCGGCTGCAGCACCAGGCTGGCTAGGAGGGCCAGGAGGCCTGCTAGGACCACTACTAGGGCCAGCCACAGCCACAGTCCCCGGGACCCACTGGCTGCAGACGCAGGCTGGGAGGAGTAGCCTGAACCCGGGGCTGCTGCAGCCTGCTCTGCCAGGATGGGACTGGAGAGAGAGAGGGAGAGAGGAAAAGAGAAGATTTAGAATGGATGCCAAAATAAGATTTAGCCTGGGTTAGGTGAAGCGAAGTTGATGTCTGGATGAGACGGTCAGTCTGCTTTAGCCAGCTGGTCGTCTGTCCGTATTCCCAAAGCAGTGATGTAGCGATGCAGAAACAGACTGGTGCCTAGGCTAAGTTAGGATGGCGTTAGCAGCGTGGACTGACCACCACTTTTAAAGCGCTCTGTATAGCACACACCTGGTACACAGACAATAGAAAAACAGCACTAAAGCACTGCAGCATGTTGAGCGGCGAGGCAATGCATGTCTCACATACACTCTCCAGGGCGCACACACACACACACCAGTTCTCCTGATGGGAATGGATGGAAGAGATTAGAGCTGAAGGAGAGTTCGTTTGAAGCAGAAACACTGAACCGAGACCCTCACCACAACCACACATCCAGAGACTGCCCAGGCTCAGAGACCAAGGGCCAGATTCACAAAGCATTCGCTCTAGACCAGGTATATTGTTTACACCCGTCTTTCTGCTCAGTCAATCTGGACCAGAGTCTGCTCCCTGGACCTAAAGCAGCACAGCCTGGAAGCCAGATGGGCTTATGATTTAACCAACTGCTTTACATTTGTCAAGCAGTTGGCTGAAGCAGAAAACAGACAGGAATCCAGGCTACAGCATCTAGAACCCTTTTCACACTACTGAGCTAAGCTGAGCTGTACTGCTCTGGCCACGTTACGCATCCACGGTAGTTGGCAAAAAAAAACTTATCTGAGCCAGCACAGTACAGTATGATTCAAGTGGGCACGATGGTGTGAAAAGTATATAAGCCTCAGGAGCAGCAAAGAAGCAAAACACTAGTGGTTGGTTCACTACTAACGTCTTGTTGGGCATAATCAGGGCGGTGATTTTGTTGCCCAGCTCAGTAAGACTGGACTTCCTCTGAACGGGCACTTCCCTCCTCTCCTCATCTGAAGGGGAGTCTGTGTCGTAGGCAGGCCTGTGGGACAGTGTGGGCATGCACGGTTCACATACACACATAGACACTCTAATGCATGTCACACACACACACACTTGTTTAACACAACACACACTAAGGACCCACATTTTGATACATACCTACTCAGGGCATGCACACAAAAGCACACAGATACTCTGCAATCAATGTTCCACATGCTCTTGTTATGTACGTAGGTTGTTCTCCTGCTGACTACGTATAACTACAGACTTGTTACATACATACAGTACATGGTTGGGCAAATGAAATGGGCACATCATGCAGAATGTTTGTTTTCAGGTTGAGGTCAAGTGCGACACGCGCGTGTGCTTCTGACACACAGCTGATATCAGCACTTACCCCTTCATCAGCATCACGAGTGAGGGCTCGTCAGTCTCAACCCAAGCCCCGGAGCTAACGAAGCGCTTTAGAGGAGGACGCCCCGTGCTCTTCCCTGTCACATTCCTGTAACCGCGCCACATACATACACAATCCACACGTCACATTCCACACTACACCGAACACAGACTGCACAGCCCGCAAGTCATGTTTTAACAAAAGGCCCCGAGATTGAAATGTCTTCCTCAGAAATCCGGATGGTGTTTGTTTTGCAAAACAGGGTCACAGGGTGCGTTTAAATATTCTTCAACCACTCCCTATTTCCCCCACACAGTGCTGTAGTCTACCTACCAGGGAGATCTGCGGGTGAGTCTCTCCGCCTCCGTCTCTGTGGTGTCCTGTTCCTTATTGGGCCTGTCATAGTGCATGGGTCCCCCTCCCCCACCGGATCGGGGAATAGCTGCTATGCTGACCCGTCGGGCTGATGCCTGAGGAAAGGAGGAATAGGGAAACAATACAAGACATTGTACAGATGCATAGACAGTGACTAAAACAGCAGCACATCATATACACTGAACCTAAACTGACCTACCTTATAGTACGTTGATCCAGATTGTTTCTTGCCTCTGAAATCATCTGAAGGAAACATATTCAGTATTAGAAAGAAACATAAGATAGAGGTGTGTGTGTGTGTGTGTTCCTCACCGGAGTGTGTTCCTCCAGAGTGGGATCCGAAGGACCTCTCGTTCTGCAGCATGTTCTCTCTCAGCTCAGTGAGCTCAGCATGTTCCTTAGTGTACATCCTCCTCAGGTTCTCTACATGCTGGATCATTATCTCTACTGCCTTGCCTGTACGAGACTCCTGGAGGGGGAGAGAGAGCGAGAGGTTACACACACCCCCCCCACCGCCTAACCAGTACCCATACGAGACTCCTGCAGGGGGAGAGAGAGACATCACACAGACGCCGACCTACACCGTCTACCTAGATGACTCTCCTTAAAAAGAGGGGAGAGAGGGGGACAAATCACACAATTAAATTGTACTGTACCTGGTGTATGGCGCCCAGCATCTCTGAGCGACTGGACACTCTGGTCATGGACTGGATGAGGATGTCCAGGTTCTTCTGAAGTCTCTGGATGATCTCCATAGACTGGTTATCATCCTCACACAGAGGGGCCAGGGCCTGGGAAGAGCAGACACGAGGAAGGTAAAAAAGGAAATTGTATACCCCTCTCACCTGTAGCAGGTCCTGACAGCTACATTTGGACACCTCGCTCCTTTGTCTCCCTCTTCAACCTCTCCCTTCTCCCCAGTCCCTCCCTCTCTTAAACCTCTTGCCTGTAGTAGTCCCTGGCAACTGGACACCTCCCTCCGGACGTTCTCCTCGGCCAGGTCCCGTGACCTCTCCTCCAGCCTCAGCCTCTTCTCCAGGGTGAACAGGTCACACTTAAAGCCCAGGGACAGGCGCTGGAATTCCGTCTTGACAGATAGACAACACAGCCTTAGCTCTATGATGGTACATCCAGAGAGATAATCAAGAGAGAAAATGTTGGAAAGCTTACCACTACCTCAATCTCCTTGTCGTTAGGGGACAGGCTGCAATGAGGAAAACAGAGTGAGTATCACACTATCTGTCACTAGAAAACAGCTATGAGTGTCACAGTACCTGAGAGCATTTATATTATCATCTTGCAATGCATCTCTAAAATATGAGGTATTGTACTGTATTGTTGAGTTGCCTACCTGCTTCTGTCGCCGACGGTTGAGTCCTCAGAAACAACAGAGGTTTCAACTGGTATGAGACACAGAGAAACACAGAGAGAGCGAGAGAAAGAGGTTCATGGTTTAAAATATCGAAACATTTGTCTTGCTATTGATCTCTCTTTTACAATAGAAAAAGATAGTTTTTCTAATCTATAATCGACCACACAATGTGACAATTGAATTTTGACTTCAGTCAGTAATTAGACTTATACTATCATCAAAATATTAGGAACATTCTCAGGTGAGGTATCTGGTGTTAACTCACCATCCTTCTCTGTGGTAACACTGGTTTCACTCAGGTCCTCTCGTACCTTCCCTTCCTCGATGACATCCATACTGTGAGACAGCTCCTGGATGATTTTGGTGAACGTTACACACTCCGTACACACACACACACACACACACACTTCTCCCTCACTGTACACACACTCTTCCCGGTCTCGCTGCTATCCTCCGCCTCAGACACACACGATTCTTACAGACTGTATCCAGGAACCAATGTCACATTGTACAGATCTAGCTAGGTATACTGTAGGACCATCATTCATTCTGCCAGAACGCTGTGAAGTGCTTCCCTGTGTAGATAAGCAGAGCCGACTAAAGTGAAAGAATGTTCACTCCCACACAAGGCAGGAAAGACAACATTTTCTCAATAAGTCACAAGGTCATGATACTATTTATGCAATGTTCTCACTATCACAGAGCTCTCATCTCAAATGATTTGTGCACTACTTTTGATCAGAACCCCTTGTAGTGCACTAGGGATTAGGGTGCCATTTGAGACAGGGAGCCATATATCATTAAATAGACAGCTCACCAGTTCCTTCTTGAACTTGCTCCTGAGAACCAGGGAGTCAATTTTGGCTCCTGAGGGGTCAGGCGTCGTAGCATCCCTTGGACCCTGTGATGGGTCAGTGGGCGCAACATTCAGTCCATCCATGGTCTGAGAGCCTCCATTCTCTGCCAGACTGACTGTCCCTGTAGAGACAGTGAAAGGAGTGTTACACACACACACTCTCCCTCACACACAATGTTGGCAGGAGGCCATAGCTCTTCTATTTCCTTCTACCTGCCAAGTCCACTTCCACTGTAGGCACCTGCACCACTGACTCCTGTATGCCCTCCTCCTCCTCCTCTAGTACTGGTAACAGGCTGGTACTGGAACACACACACACACACGCGAGAGCGCTGCAGCAATTCCACCATGCCAAAACAATTGCACATCTTGCCTTTATCACTACCGTGTGCCTCTATCTCAACCAAAAGCAAGAGTAATGTTCTAAACAATTCCAAACAAAGCCAACATTAACCTCCTAACAGAAAATACATCTCAGCACACAGACAGCATATGTCGGAGGAAAGTACACCACTTCCATCATGTAACTAGGACACAACCATGTATACACACACACACACACACACACACTCACCTGTCCTCTGCTAGCACTCTCTCAGCCAGCTGGTCCTGGGTTAGCTTCTGAGAAAGAGCGAGAGAGGTGAGAGATAAATACAGGTGGCCTTGTAACATACTTTCAGCACCATTTGTCAGAGGAAGTTAACGATTAAAAAGAGAAACACGCGCACAATTGCATACCGTACCTGTCCCATGGCATCAGAATGTTATCTCTGCTCTGTACAGTGAATATACAAAAGGTGGAATGGAGAATGCTCATTTCTTACATAATGTGCTGGTTGATGGAGTGCCCTGCAGCGGAGTGTGCGGTGTGTGTATGTGTGTCGGGGGCTGCGAGTATGAGTGTTGGACAGAGTAAGTGTGGACAACGCATTTACACTGGCAGGGCAGTAAGTAGTGGGGGCGGTGGAATACAGCACACACACTTCAGCTACGTAAGAGTGGAAGTCACTGACTATATAAAGCTGGACACTTGAGCGCAGGGCTATTATACAACTGGTGGGTCTAATCCTGAATGCTGATTGGTTAAAAGGTAAATGGAACTGTGCATAACAATCAAGAGGAGAATGACACTATAAAACCAACCTCAAATCTCACTGCAAAAACAGATAAAAGAGATCTGGATTGTATGTATTATCTATGAAGCTTTTAAACTCTACACAACCCATGTTTATAAACAAAACGGTTATTCAGAAGGGAGGACACAGGACAATCAAAGACTGTTGCATTTATTCATGCAACAACCGGTCCATGACATTGCCTATGCAAATACGGTGTTGAAGTCAAGCAGATTTGGCCAATAACACCAGTCTTCGTTTCCTGCCACTGAATAACTGCCAAAGCTGATGTTACCATGTGTCATGAAGTGTTCATAAAGGGATTATAAAGTTTTAAGTGTGTTCAACCAAGTTTCAGTGCTGGGAATAATGCATATTTAACCCGAGAGTCCCAGGAAATACCGCAAAAATCAGTTGTGACCATTTAAAGCCAAGATACTAAGCCAGGGATAGTCATTGCGCCACTAGCCTATGTAAAGATTTCACACCAAGTGAAATTGATATTTAGTAATGATAGAGTAACTTTGTTAGCCAATTACATTTTTGTGAATTGCGAAACAGGCCGCTCATACATTCTGAGCGTTATGTTCCTCAATTAATTCAGCATATTTCAGCAGTAGGCTAGGCTATGTCAACACAGAGCGCACTCTTTGAGTTTTCGAATCATACAGACTTTGTAACGGCAGTCAAACAAAAGTAAAATGACCAAAGTTGCCAAGCTTGGAATATAACCTCCAACGAATAGCATAATATCTCCTATTTGGCTAAATCGAGTAGATGATTATACAGATAGCAGGTCAGCTCATGAATAACAGAGAAATTAAGAGAGGAAATTGTAAGGTATCTTAACGGGAACCAATTGTTAAAAATCTAAAAAATCCCATATCTACTCTCATACCATTTGCTGATCACACATTCTCTACCGATGCTCTCATATGGGCAGCAATAGGAGACAGCGCAGAGAAGCCTGGGAAATGTTAAAACGGTATTGTGACACTCATGAGACGTGCTTTAATAATGAAACTGATGATAACTTAAACTGCATTCCGTTCTCTGTGTGCAGTCCGGCAGTGTCAATTATGTGCGTGATTTGAATTGATGGCGACTTTGTGTTTAGTAAATATGTTTGGCTTCCGTGCTATTTTTTTTTGCCAATCTGCTGCTGCACATGTATATTTTGTGGAATTGCGTTAGTGCGACATTGGGGGAAAATATTGTAATGTCCTGGGTCTTGTCATATTTTGTTTTCTGGAAATGTGAAGAGTGAGACAGTCCTGGGATCCTGGTTATCGTTGTTAATTAGGTTTTAAAAACTCACATAAGTCAAACTGTTGATTACTAGCCTACAAAGAGATACATAATAATAATAATTGGGTGGGTGCTTATTTCTCCTGTGTTTTTCTCCCCAAGACACACTCAGAGAGTTGGGTCAAGGTCAGGCATCATTGGCTACCCTTGAGCAATTAGGGTTTACTGCCATGCTCAAGGGCAAAGACAGATTTTTCACCTGGCTCAGGGATTCAAACTAGCAACCCTTCGGTTCCTGGCCCAACGCTCTAACCGCTAGGCTACCTGCTCTCCAGTTTACCAAACTGACAGACAGATCCATCTCTAACCGCTAGGCTACCTGCTCTCCAGTCTACCAAACTGACAGACAGATCCAGCTCTAACCGCTAGGCTACCTGCTCTCTCACTACTCTCCAGTCTACCAAACTGACAGACAGATCCAGCTCTAAGCGCTAGGCTACCTGCTCTCTCACTACTCTCCAATCTACCAAACTGACAGACAGATCCAGCTCTAACCGCTAGGCTACCTGCTCTCCAGTTTACCAAACTGACAGACAGATCCATCTCTAACCGCTAGGCTACCTGCTCTCCAGTTTACCAAACTGACAGACAGATCCAGCTCTAACCGCTAGGCTACCTGCTCTCTCACTACTCTCCAGTCTACCAAACTGACAGACAGATCCAGCTCTAACCGCTAGGCTACCTGCTCTCTCACTACTCTCCAGTCTACCAAACTGACAGATAGATCCAGCTCTAACCGCTAGGCTACCTGCTCTCTCACTACTCTCCAGTCTACCAAACTGACAGACAGATCCAGCTCTAACCGCTAGGCTACCTGCTCTCCAGTTTACCAAACTGACAGACAGATCCAGCTCTAACCGCTAGGCTACCTGCTCTCTCACTACTCTCCAGTCTACCAAACTGACAGACAGATCCAGCTCTAACCGCTAGGCTACCTGCTCTCTCACTACTCTCCAGTCTACCAAACTGACAGACAGATCCATCTCTAACCGCTAGGCTACCTGCTCTCTCACTTCTCTCCAGTCTACCAAACTGACAGACAGATCCATCTCTAACCGCTAGGCTACCTGCTCTCTCACTTCTCTCCAGTCTACCAAACTGACAGACAGATCCAGCTCTAACCGCTTGCTAATCCTCGCCACAGACAGAAGAAACTTGCACTCTCAACTCGATTAGAAGGCATTTGTTCGCTCCCCCTGGAAACATTTCTCACAGGAGTGCCACTCCGCTGTGCCTACACAGAGCAGGAGACTGGAATAACAGAAATAGCATGTCTGTCTCTGTGGATTGAATCACAGCTAGCCCCTGTAACAAGACTGAAATAACCAAACACAAACCGGCTCAGAAAATATAGAGAAAGGTTTACAGTAGACTACACAATGGTATACACGTAAACATAAAGACTGCATTATTACACAGACATAACATATGTGCACAATCTGGAGCTAGGAACCAAATAAGCCATACTTGCCTCCCTTGGCAAAGTGTACAGTGCAGTGAAGCAATTGGGGCAGAATACTCACACAGGAGTTAGGGACCATGGTCCTCCTCCACCCTAACCCCCTCCTCTCTGGGCACAGCCCTCAGCCAACCAGCCCCTGTCCATACCCCTCCATCCCATCCACAACACAGCACCACTCAGCCCAACCAGGAAGAGAATGAACAGAGAGAGTAAAAGACAGAGAGAGGGAAAGAGCGAGCGATAGAAAAGGGGAAGTCAAGAGGAGAGAGATGGTGTCACAGTGGCTGTGACTGTCAATGAAGGAAGTTAGTTTTCCCATCATTGTGCCATCAGTAAAATACTTCCTGTGTATTGTACTGACCTGCGCGTCACTCATATTGGTTGAGGTGATGTTGTCCTCTCCTTTTCCTCTTTCACTGCCATCTGTCTGCTGGGGGCTGACCCAGAGAGAAAGGTGAAAGGTCAGTGTATCAGTGTCGCTTGGAGCCCAACCAGAGAATTTATAAATGCTTTGGTGGGTGTTTATCTCTCTCAGATAGTAGGAAGCAGCTGGGGTCACTGACTGTGACTGCACCAACCTATGAGAGCAGTCACTGCCCCAGCCCCGATTACAGGTGCATCGTGGGTATGCAAAGTATCGCTAAAGGGGCCCAATTACACAGCCAACATTTCCATCCTCACAGCTTGGAAAACACTAATTTGACTGGCAAATGTGTCCAGAGGAAGAGAAGCGTGCTACAGTGCACTCACATACACCGAAACTACAACTGTACAGTAAAAGCCACTGAGAGCTCTGTTCTCACCTTCCAGTCAGTAAAATGGTCTCATCCATCACAGGGTAAGTGCAGCTGGGAGATACCTTCTCAGCCAGCCTGGGGGGTGGACTGTTCCCAGCAGTGACAGTCCTGTCGTGTTCTGGTGAGCCAGGCTGAGGTGTGTCTTGAAGAAGAGGCACTATGGTGTCAGGGCTCATTGTATCTGGACAAAAGGGTGAGTAGGAGTCATAAGTGAAATGGCATTGGAGAGGGCCATCCAACTGAATGCATGAAGAGAAATACTAATTTGCTGTAGTTGCAGGCTAGAGTGAGTCAGGGATTGCATGGTGCAGAGAGAGAAAGACTGATCAGAGGGGAAGAAGAGAGAGAGTGATGGAGACAGAGTTGGTCTTACCCAATAGAGAAGAGTGGGAGGGAGGGAGTGGATGCTCCTCGGTGTCAACAGCCTGCTGGTGGGTGTCCTCAGGCCCAAAGCATTCTGGTAGTTTGGCACCCTGAGGCACAACACATACAGATCATTTAAAAAAAGAAAGAGTATGAATATGATAAACAGACAAGCATCAATACATAACAGCCACCTGTCCATTCAGTTAATGTGAAAGGATGCAGCGATAGACTGGCAAGCAACAATGCCTTTGCTTACCCAACAACAAACCATAGAAAAACAACCTCATATCACCTCTGTGTCAGTGTGAGTCACCGTCCATTCCCCATCGATCCGATTAAGTAAGAAAGCTTGACTTCAGAAGATGAGCCATTCTGTTTTGTCTATCTAGAACTAATGACATGAGCAAATAAGTCCATTTGGTAGTCAAATAAAAGCAAGGTTGTATGAGTTATGTCAAGTGGGAGGAAAGTAAAAAGTATGAGAGAGGAAGATGGAAGGAAAGAGTGTGTTCCAGCCTGGAGTGGTCCATGTCCTGTTGTCTATTCACAGAGGTGTGGTTAACACTTCTGCTCCTGTTCCAATACTCTTAAAATGCTTCCTTCCTGTGTTCCTTCCTTGAAGTGGTCACTGATCAGACATGACAGGACTGGTAAAAGCTACACAAAAGTGACCAGGATAGATAAGTGATTCATTCAAGGAAGAGGTGCGGGAAGGATGCATGTTCAAAGTATTTGAATGGGGCCTATGACCGTTTCCCCTTTTCCTGCCCACCAGCACCAAAGGAAGAAGTGGCCTCTTAAAACTGCCATCATCATCACCACATACGGTCACATGCACTCCAACGACTACGTAGATCTACATACTAGAAGGAACATCCCCATTCAAAGCAATGTTCCAAGGTGGGGTTCTACTCAAATGAACACCCATTATTTTATATGACTAACAAGTGCCAGTCAAATCTTAACAGCGACAGAGCTGTGTTCCTTTCACAAAACGCATGACGAGGGCAACCCCCCAAAAACGTGCCTTTTTTTATATGGTTCTATAGTTCAGTCTTTTAAGTCTGGAGTGGATAACCACCAAACTAATCCAGAGAAAAGCTTTAAAGCACACTGACACAGTAAGAGTACATACACAGTAATATGTTTTAAAGACCTGTGGGGATAGACAGTGACCAGAAGGTGAACAGTCTGGTGACGCTGTCGTTTCTGAGAGAAAAAGGCAGAGAGGGGGGTAGAGAGAGGGAGGGAGGGGGAGAGAGAGACAGGAAGGAAGAAAAAAAGCTAATTAGTTAAAGTTGAAAAATAATCTCTGTGATATTCAGCTGGGGTCACTGGCATGGTCAAACTAAGCCCCGCCCACTACCATCTTAGACCATAATATTAGACCATTAAACTCCCTGTCTGTGTTAGAGTGGCTTTAGAGGCAGTAATAACCACATTCTTTGGGTTCTGGCAGCCAGTGATGCAGGGAGACCACTGGGGATTACTGAACACTTCCACTAGGTTTGGATGACTTTAACACCTGGCCATAGAAGGCTGGGGCCTAGAAGACTTACCAGCGAACAGCTACACACACACACAGAAGGCTGGGCCGTCTAGGGGCTTTTAACCAGGACACACACACACACACAGGTCCCTAGCTGGAGACCCTGGCCATCTATGGCTGTCCTTGCCACAAACCCCAGAGGGCTGGGTGGGTGTCTGGGCCTGATTCTTCAAGGGTGGCTGAGTGCTCTGTGACTCCAGGGATTACACGGGTAATCCACACAGGCTTTTGACGGACTCACTAGCCCAGAACCATAGAGAAAGACCTTACAGGAACTCCTGTAAACTCACTAAAATACAGCCCAATATGGAGTTCTAATAGGATATCATCATCATTACTAATCTGTGGAATCCTACTCACTCACCTCTCAGATCCTCTCCCTCCGTCTGGTCGGGTTCACTTTTTTCCGAGAGAGGAGAGAGAAGGGAGAGCCCCCTTAGTCCCCCCTCCTGTCCCTCTCCCCCCACCACGGTCCACCTCTCCCCCACCTCCCCCTCCTCCCCCTCCCCAGGCTGATCCCCTCTCTCCATCAGTCTGTCCTCGTCCGTCCTCCCGTCCGTCGGGCCCGTCTCCTGACTCTTGAAGTCCCTGTACGTCTCCACCCCCTCGTTCTTCAGGAAGTCTTGGAGGACAAACTCCTCGTCCCAGTCCAGGTCCTCCCCAGCCTGACAAAGTAAATAAGCTGAATTAAAACCTGCTCAGGGAATTGATGCAAGGTCAAATCAATCCAATCTATTTCTAAAGCATTTTTCACATCAGAAGTTGTCAGAGGTTTTCCAGTAACTCTGCCTAGACACTAAAGAGCACGTAGAAGCACGGTAGTGCAGGAAAAACTGTCTAAAAAGGTTCAAGAATACAAAACCGATTGAATAGAATAGAACCTCAGATCACATCAGGAGCAAAACAAACAGAACGATAAAGTTAACTTGTTAATTCAATGTGTCAATGTTTTAATTGCATCTGTCCCTACTTAAATAAATGATAAACATATACATAGAATGGAGCCTGTTCAATGTGCTAATGTGATGTTTCAGAGTTTACCAGCAAATCGAACATGGAGTACAATGAAGTGACATTTTCCCTGAATGCTGATCAAAGATTAGTTGAGTTTCTCCTCCCTAATAGTTAAGGTTGGGGAGATGGTAAACTGATCTTAGACCTGTGCCTATGGGCGATAATAGACAATAAAGGCACTCCCAAAATAACATCACAGAATAGGACAGAGATGAACACAGAATATTTTTTCCTGATCAGAAAGTGTGCAAAGTGTCCACACAGCCTCCCACTCCATCCTTTAGCATCTCTATTAAACAGCCTCTCCATCTGGATGGAAAACGTACTCCAAAGTTACACAACTATTCACCATCTGAATTAGAGTTCTGTTCTCTGCTATGTTTCATGGCTCTCAATGCCCGTGTCCTAACAGTAGCCCAATATCCACTATACCCGACATCTTTCTCCCATACAAGTGGAGTGAAACGCTGACCTTTTCCTTTCTTCCTACAACAAGATATTCCAGACATTCAAAAGCTACATGCCATCTGTGGCGCACAGGGGACACCACCTCTTTCCCCACGTCTCCCCATCCCTCAATTAGTCCTACCTGTGGATCATCAGGGTCAGGGGTTTCACAGCTAGCCTCACTGCTGTCCTGTCTACCTCGTCCCTCCCTCCTTCCATCTCTGTATCCCTCCCTCTCCCTCCTACCTGTGGGTCCTCGTCGGGGGTCTGGCAGCTGGCCTCCCTGCTGTCCCCCGGGGTATTTAGCTGGTCCAACTCTTCACGCAGCTGCTGTTTCTGATTCTCCTGCTCCTGAACCCTGCACGGACGGACCCACGTAAATTACACACATATTTACACAGACAGACACGTAAAGCAACACCCCCCCCCCACATCCATCTACCCTAAAGTCAACAATAAAATGGTCACTAGCCACAAATACTTCTGAAACCATGGCAATCATGCATCCAGTGACTACAAAGCAAATGAACAGATTCTTCACTCTCACCCAGCCCATTGACAGCGTAGTGAAGGGTCCATAACATAACATACTGTACCCAATCCGCAGGCCCATGCAGTGTCCCATGCTGCTGTTGCCCAGCCTGTACTAGGATGATAGGAGCTCTGGAGAGCCCCTAACTCCCAGTATCGGACAGCTCCTAACACCCAGTCCAAGAGTAGTCCAGAGTAGTTTAGAGGGCCTGTGCACAGCTGGCTAGCCCAGACAACGTTCCCACAGCCTGGCCTGATAACGGCCCCCCTCCCCCTTTTATCCTCCAGAGCAGGGCGGCAGTGTGGAACGGGCCCACGTGGCAGTGAGGCAGCTACAGACAGAGAGCCATACTGGGCCAGGACCCAACCACTACTTAGACAGGTTAGAGGTCACCCAGTCAGACCCAGAGCACAGAGACTTCAGGAGAGCAGAGGGAAGCAGACAAATATGACCAGATTCCTCCCTAGATCCCTCCTGCCACAGGGTCTGTAGTATCATAGGCAATGACAGCCCCTCCCTCCACACTATAACCCTCTCTTATACAAGACCCGCAAAACCTACTTCACCAGTGAGAGAAGAGCAGCACCGTTTCCTCTTGACCCTCACTTCCAACAGGTGCGCACACACACACTCAACCCCCACTCACCTGACTGACAGGTGTAGTATCTCAGTGCGGGACCTCCTTATGTTGCTGGCCATCTTGATCAGTTCTTTCTCCAGGGAGTCGGTGTACTGGTCCAACTGCTCCAGGCTGAGGCCCCACTCTGTCCTCCTCTGATCCAGCTCAGACTGCACCGCCTGGGGGGGAGAAAGGGCAGGGAGTCAGCCTCTTCCTGGAGCTGCTGGGTCTCCGGCAGTCAGACCGATAGTCTATCCAGCAGTACTAGACATACAGTAAAGTGTGTCCATCTCTTAGTCACAGTCAGTGACACTACTGCACTCACTCTTTACTCAAGAAGAATGTTTACTGTGGACGTGTCTGACCAATGCAGATTGGAGAGAGAAAGGAGGTGGGAGAGAGGAAAGGGAGTGAATAGAGTGACAGGGAGGGAGAGAGGGGGAATGAAAGAGAGAGACAGAGGGGGGCAGAGGGAGGTGACAAAGACAGAACGAGAGAGCAGGAAGAGGGGGGGAGAGCGCGTGCGTGTGTGTGTGTGTGTTGAGAGAGAGACTGCATTTACGCTACAGCACACTAAGCCGCACAGCATTAATATGCATTGATGGGCTAGAGATAGTTATATAACATTGGAGATTAGGGATCTCTTGAGAAGAGAGAGAGAATGGCCATATTATGTAATCCTATAAAAACTACGAGCAGAGAGAGTCCTATTCAGCTCAAACTCCTCCCTACATTGAACTCAGTAGGGTGCATCTCAATAGCCTAATTGCTCTTTTCCTTGTCTCATTTCCTGTATCTGCATTCTGCACTGATCTGAAAGAACAGGATAAGTGAAAAGCAATATGGTGGAAAACCAAAATGAATTTGCTCTCTTCTCTTGCATCTCTGAACCTAGAGAAACACCAACCTCCGCTTTGGTACACATATTTGACCCCCAGCATGCCTACGCACAGACACAAACACCTACACACACCGGAGAATATGGAGAGTTCTCTGGTACAGAGTGACTCAGTAACACTGGGCTAGATAGTGGGTTGATACAGCCACTCTAATGGTTCTCTAGTGTGTGTGTGAGTGTGTGCGCGCGCACGAGAGAGAGAGAGATCAAGATAGTGTGTGGGTGTGTATGCACCTCACCTGCAGTCTGGGGTCTTTACTAGCCCCTGGTCCTCCATAGTGGTGTATGAGTCCTCTGAGTGTTGACAAGATGGAGAGGCCCTCGTCCTTAAAATCGCTCTTCTGAAAACAAACAGAAAAACAATGAATGCGTTTCAGGCGTAACTACTTTAAGTATTCATCAAATTCAATTTGCTATGGAAGAAAATGAGTAATGCATCTACACCACATAGTCAAAGAACAATGACATCATAGACGCACAAAAAGTCGATTTCTCCATGCACACTGCTTTTAAAATGTGTGCTTGTTAGATACCATTCCCTGCATAGTGTATTGACTGCATAATTAGGACCGTAAGGGCTGAAGATATCTAATGAATTATCAGGACTGCTGTATCTATAGTGTATAATTGGGACAATGTCTGCTGTATCTACTGTATAGAGTACCAGTTTGTTGACGAGGCTCTTGAACTCCAGGGACATCTGGTCAGGTGTGGGGCCCTGCAGGAGCAGTAACACCTCCCTGTCCAGAGTCTCATCTAGCGCAGATGCAAAGCTCAGCGGCGACACACAATCCGCACCCTGGAAATAAAACAACACGACTTGGTCATTAACCCTGAAGTGGATAGGCTGATGGTGTCAGTAAACTACAGCCTAATAGGGTCCCTGGAGCTGATGTTTTGGGTGAATACAGTGGGTTGGTCCTCAAAGGTGTGAGCGTACTCAAACAGAGAGAGTGGGTGTTCAATTCACAGGCCGCAAACATGGAACTAGGGGATATATTTAACTAACCTCCAGAGGTGTTTGAGCAAGGGCCAGTTCTGTCTGCAGGGATCCTGAAGTGCTCTGGTTCAACCTGTATGCCACCGACAGGGAGAGACCTGCACTGCAAGAGGGAGAGAGAGGGAACGAGAGAGAGGGAACGAGAATGCAGAGACAGAATGAGAATGAAAAAAAAAAGGTCATCCCACTCCACAGAGAAAAGACTGCTTCTCGGCAGAAAGAGAGAGCAAACCAAACAGAACAAACTACGACGACAAAAGGACAGAGTTAAACAACAGAGAGAATACACAGCATTCCCCAATCCTGCTACTAGAAGGCGCCATCTCTAGTGCAGTGTACTTACACTGCCATGTCTGGCTGCATCATGTGCATCTGTCTCTCCAGCTTGGTCTTGTCTGCTCTCAACAGCTGTCAGAGACAACAACAGACATCAAACACGGTTAGATAACAACACTACTGCTGCAGCTAATACATGTTCACTGCAGCTGACAGAGACAGAAAGACATGGATATCCATAGTGCTCTGCTGAGAGAGACAGAAATACTTTTTATACCCCGTTTTCACCCCAATTTCGTGGTATCCAATTGGTTGTTACAGTCTTGTTTCGTCGCTGCAATTCCCGTACGGAATCGGGAGAGGCAAAGGTCGAGAGCCATGCGTCCTCCGAAACACAACCCAACCAAGCTGCACTGCTTCTTAAAACAATGCCCACTTAACCCAGAAGCATCAATGTGTCGGAGGATACACTGTGCATCTGTCAACCGTGTCAGCGTGCACTGCACCCGGCCCGCCACAGGAGTCGCTAGTGTGCGATGGGACAAGGACATCCCTGCCGGCCAAACCCTCCCCTAACCCGGACGACGCTGGGCCAATTGTGCACCTCCCTGTTGCGGCCGGCTGCGACAGAGCCTGGACTCAAAACCACAATCTCTAGTGGCACAGCTAGCACTGTGATGTAGTGCCTTACACCACTGCACCACTCGGGAGGCCTGACAAATACTTTTGCAGAGCTCTCTGGTCGGCAGTTCAGAGCAGTGGGTTACAGTGTTGCCGCTTGTACCCATCCACTCCTTTATGGTCTAGTGCATGGAACTAGGGGCTAAGGGGAGATTTGGGATAGGGTAATGATTTCCAGACAGCCTCCTCACCTCTGTGACCGACGAGTACTCCACCACTGCACCCTTCAGCTCCTCAATCTGTCTGCACTTCTGTAGAGGGGCGACAACATGACAGCAATATTCTTGATTTTCATCAACAATATCATATTTCCCCCAAGACAATGTCTCTGGAACGTTCTAAATGTACGGTCATATGAACGAACAGATCAAAAATGTTAAGATCAAAAGGCTTCCATACCCTGAAGCCTGGGTTATTACTGATCTCAGGAACCCAATCTACAATGTGACTTTCGCTTTGTACAGCCGTGTTACCATGGCGAATGTAGGGGACAGCACGGCTACAACAATGATACAGCTTTATTCATTACTGAACAGATACTGAACAAAAAGTACTAGAAAGAAAAGCTTTGTTCTTTATTCAGATGATACTGACCTGGAGTATGAGGGATTCCTTTTCACTCACGACAGCATCGAAGGAATGGTTTTGGACCTGTGGATGAGAGAACAGACTGGCACTCTTCCGCAACACAGACAGACCAATCAGGAGCAGGCGTGGGGGATCACTTTGATCCTAAAGGACAGTTACGTAGGTCCATAGCACTGCACTCCAGGCCTTTTCAGAAGACCATGAAAGGCAAAACAAACATGAACACAACCTTTACTTTACTTCTAGGTGCAGTTAACCAGAAACAGATTACCGAGAAGCATTCTAAACGGAGAACCTTAATTGAAAGTGATTTTTTTTTTGTCGAGAACTAGGCTTAATCTGTTTCCAGGAAACCGCTTTCTAGTTTGCCTACCTTGAATCACTTATTCCCTCAACGGTGCAATAGCTTGTTCACTTTTATTCACTGCAGACACACAACAGTTATGTGGACCCACCTGCAGCTCAGCGTTTAGGTCACACAGTTCAATCATCCTCTTCTGGAGGTCATCCATCTCCATGGTGACCTTGATGTTCTAGTCCAAAGGTAGAGGGGGGTAGGAGGAGGGAGAGATGAGTAATTCTACCCAAAACAAATGGCTTATTTTACCCTACCATGTCGCCTAACAGCGGACAAGGTACATTAGACTAGATAGCTATGGAATGGCATTTCCTAAATCGGTGTTTCCCAACCCTGGTCCTCCAGTACTCCCAACAGTACACATTTATATTGTAACGCATCGGATTCAACTTGTCAACTAATCATCAAGCCCACAATTAGTTGAATGAGGTGTGTTTGTCAAGGGCTACAACAAAACGGTGTACTGTTGGAGGTACTCGAGGACCAGGGTTGGGAAACACTGTCCTAGATCCTGGAAAAACAGCGGACAGGAAGTTCCCAGGGGAAGCAGGTAGTCCTGCTGCTTTGTTGTTGTTTCGCCCTAGTAGGCACTTAACTGATCAATGACACTGATTGGTCGGAGAGCACAATCCTGATGACTTGCCACTAAATCCATCTCTCATTAAAGGAATGACAACCACATAGAAGCACCTTTTAGATGCCTCCAATTAAATACATGATAAAGTAATGAAATGACCCAAAATCAATGTAGATCTTGCTGAAAGGGGTTATGTGTGCAGAGAGAAAGGTATCCAGTACAGTACCTCATCCTGAAGACAGCTTATCTTTGCAATCAGACTCTGGTTCTCTCTCTCCTGTTGGGGAGATGTTGGGTTAGTATATGGCTCTGGACATTGTATAGTTAGTTGCATACAGGTAACTGCCAAATGAAACACCGAAACGAGCCAGCTTCAGTGCACCTTGGCATAGATTCTGCAAGTGTCTGGCACACTACTGGAGGGATACGACACCCTTCTTCCACGAGAAATTCCATCATTTGGTGTTTTGTTGGTTGTGGTGGAAAATGCTGTCTCAGGCACTGTTCCAGAATCTCCCTTAAGGGTTCAATTGGGTTGAGATCTGGTAACTGATCATTTAAGTAGGAAAGTCAGTTAAGAACAAATTCAATGACGGCCTACTGGGGAACAGCGGGTTAACTGCCTTGTTCAGGGGCAGAACGACAGATTACACCTTGTCAGCTCGGGGATTCGATCCGGCAACCTTTTGGTTACTGGCCCAACGCTCTAACCACTAGGCTACCTGCCGTGGCATATGGTTAACATATTTTTTTCATGCTCATCAAACCATTCAGTGACCGTGCCTTGTGGACCGGGGCATTATCATCCTATGGCAGCATAGCCATGGTAGTAAAAATAATGGCCTGCCCAGCATCTTAATAGATTACCCTAATAGGAACTCAGGAACCACACCTGTGTGGAAGCACCTGTTTTCAATATACACTGAACAAAAATATAAACGCAACATGTAAAGTGTTGGTCCCATGTTTTATGAGCTAAAATAAAAGACCCCATAACATGTTCCATTCACATGCATTTCTCTCAAATGTTGTGCACAAAATTGTTTACATCCCTGTTAGTGAGCATTTCTCTATTGCCAAGGTAATCCATCCACCTGATAGGTGTGGCATATCAAGAAGCTGATTAAACAGCATGGTATTACATAGGTGCACCTTGTGCTGGGTACAATAAAAGGCCACTAAAATGTGCAGTTTTGTCACAACACAATGCCACAGATGTGTCAAGTTGAGGGTGCATGCAATTGGCATGCTGACTGCATCAATGTCCACCAGAGCTTTTGCCAGAGAATTGAATGTTAATTCCTCTACCATAAGCCGCCTCCGTCGTTTTAGATAATTTGGCAGTACGTCCAACCGGCCTCACAACCATGTGTAACCATGCCAGGTCAGGACCTCCACATCCAGTATTTTTCACCTGCGGGATCGTCTGAGACCAAACACACAGACAGCTAATGAAACTGTGGGTTTGTACAACCGAAGAATGTCTGCACAAACCTTTTCAGGGAAGCTCATCGGAGTGCTCATAGTCCTCACCAGGGTGTTGACCTGACTGCAGTTCGGCATCGTAACTGACTTCAGTGGGCAAATGCTCACCTTCGATGGCTACTGGAACACTGGAGAAGGGTGCTCTTCACGGATGAATCCCTGTTTCAACTGTACCGGGCAGATGGCAGACAGTATGGCGTTGTGTGGGCGAGCGGTTTGCTGACGTCAACATTGTGAACAGAGGGCCCCACGGAGGAGACGGGATTATGCTATGGGCAGGCATACTGTAAGCTATGGACAACGAACACAATTGCATTTTATCGATGGCAATTTGAATGCACAGAGACGCCGTTACGAGATCCTGATGCTCATTGTCGTGCCACTCATCAGCCGCCATCACCTCATGTTTCAGCATGATAATGCACGGCCCCATGTCACAAGGATCTGTATACAATTCCGGGAAGCTGAACATGTCCAAAGTGCTTCCATGGCCTGCATATTCAGACATGTCACCCATTGAGCAAGTTTGGGATGCTCTGGATCGACGAATACAACAGCGTGTTCCAGTTCCCGCCAATATCCAGCAACTTCGCACAGCCATTGAAGAGGAGTGGGACAACATTCCACAATCAACAGCCTGATCAACTCTATGCGAAGGAGATGTGTCTGGCCGCATTAATGGTGGCACACCAGATACCGACTGGTTTTCTGATCCACACCCCTACCTTTTCTTTAAGGTATCTGTGACCAACAGATGCATATCTGTATTCCCAGTCATATGAAATCCATAGATTACGGCCTAATGAATTTATTTAAAATCGACCAATTTCCTTATATAAACTGTAACTGAGTAAAATCTTTGAAATTGTTGCATGTTGCCTTTTGTTCAGTGTAGATGGTCGAATAGCATGACAGTGAAGATGGTGTGTGTATATATACACACCATATGTTTGCTCTGAGCCGAGGCCCTGGCTCTGCCCTCCTCTGTACAGCTCAGACTCATCTTCATCTCCTCCACCTCATCCTTCAGCATCTTCTCATTCTGGGCCAGCTGCTGGCCTCTACAGGGGGGAGAGAGGGACATTATAATTGGGGATGTGTGTGTGGGGGGCCTAATAAGAGGTTAAATTAAGAGAATTGAATAGGAAGATGGGCATTTAAAAACTGCACGTGTTAGTGTGTGTGTGTACAATCCTTACAGTCTGGCCCGTGACTTGAGCTCCTCGTTCTCCTCTGCCAGTTTCTGGTTATGGTCCTCCATGGTCTCCACGCTCTGCTTAAGCTTCCTCACCTCCTGCTGAAGCTTCTGGTTACTGAACTGCAGGTCGGACACACAGAACACCAGGTCTGACGTCTCACTGGGGAGGAACACACACAACAGGGTAAAACACGGTTAGTCAAATGTAGAATTGGACAACGTCACGCACGCACACCCGAACATTACTTACAGATCTGCTCGTGACACCTCCCCTCCGAATGCCTCCAGGCTGCCTGAGGTCATGTTGAGCAGGACAGACCTCTTAGCTAACAGAGAAGGCAGAGAGAGATGAGTGAGAGAAGGAGAGAAATGATCTATGCTTAGAGAACGAGGGAGAAAATACATTGATTTGATAAAATGAGACAGAAGGAGACGTTCTCTTAGATGGAGAACAGAGAGATAGAGAGAGGGCAACATGGCTACTTGGAGACATCGTAGAAGAGAATATCAACTGGAAAAACTTCACGCCTCAGAACAGTCATCCGTTTCTCTGATTAGTCCTCTAATGTCTGTGTCAACTCACCTGACATGTTGTCTTGGAGTCTGACAGACTACAGTTGAAGTCGGACGTTTACATACACCCATACATTTAAACTCAGTTTCCACAATTCCTGACATTTAATCCTAGTAAAAATTCCCTGTCTTAGGTCAGTTAAGAATGTGAAATGTCAGAATAATAGTAAGAGAATGATTTATTTCAGCTTTTAATTGCTTTCATCACATTCCCAGTGGGTCAGAAGTTTACATACACTCAATTAGTATTTGGTAGCATTGCCTTTAAACTGTTTAACTTGGGTCAAATGTTTTGGGTAGCCTTCCACAAGCTTCCCACAATACGTTGGGTGAATTTTGGCCCATTCCTCCTGACAGAGCTGGTGTAACTGAGTCAGGTTTGTAGGCCTCCTTGCTCACACACGCTTTTTCAGTTCTGCCCACAAATTTTCTATAGGATTGAGGTCAGGGCTTTGTGATGGCCACTCCAATACCTTGACTTTGTTGTCCTTAAGCAATTTTGCCACAACTTTGGAAGTATGCTTGGGGTCATTGTCCATTTGGAAGACCCATTTGCGACCAAGCTTTAACTTCCTGACTGATGTCTTGAGATGTTGCTTAAATATAGCCACATAATTTTCCATCCTCATGATGCCATCTATTTTGTGAAGTGCACCAGTCCCTCCTGCAGCAAAGCACCCCCACAACATGATGCTGCCACCACTGTGCTTCACGGTTGGGATGGTGTTCTTCGGCTTGCAAGCCTCCACCTTTTTCCTCCAAACATAACGATGGTCATTATAGCCAAACAGTTCTATTTTTGTTTCATCAGACCAGAGGACATTTCTCCAAAAAGTACAATCTTTGTCCCCATGTGCAGTTGCAAACCGTAGTCTGGCTTTTTTTATGGCGGTTTTGGAGCAGTGGCTTCTTCCTTGCTGAGAGGCCTTTCAGGTTGTCGATGTAGGACTCGTTTTACTGTGGATATAGATACATTTGTACCCGTTTCCTCCAGCATTGTCACAACTTTGCTGTTGTTCTGGGATTGATTTGCACTTCTCGCATCAAAGTACGTTCATCTCTAGGAGACAGAACGCGTCTCTTTCCTGAGCAGTATGACGATTTTTTCTGCGGGCTGATTTCTTTTGATTTTCCCATGATGTCAAGTAAAGAGGCACTGAGTTTGAAGGTAGGCCTTGAAATACATCCACAGGTACACCTCCAATTGACTCAAATTATGTCAATTAGCCTATCAGAAGCATCTAAAGCACTGACATCATTTTCTGGAATTTTCCAGGCACAGTCAACTTAGTGTATGTAAACTTCTGATCCACTGGAATTGTGATACACTTATTTATAAGTGAAATAATCTGTCTGTAAACAATTATTGGAAAAATGACTTGTGTCATGTACAAAGTAGATGTCCTAACCGACTTGCCAAAACTATAGTTTGTTAACAAGACATTTGTGGCGTGGTTGAAAAACTAGTTTTAATGACTCCAACCTAAGTGTATGTAAACTTCCGACTTCAACTGTATATGTCTGTATCAACTCACCTGACAGGTTGTCTCGGAGTCTGACAGACTTTACGTCTGTGTCAACTCACCTGACAGGTTGTCTCGGAGTCTGACAGACTTTACGTCTGTGTCAACTCACCTGACAGGTTGTCTCGGAGTCTGACAGACTATACGTCTGTGTCAACTCACCTGACAGGTTGTCTCGGAGTCTGACAGACTTTTCGTCTGTGTCAACTCACCTGACAGGTTGTCTCGGAGTCTGACAGACTATACGTCTGTGTCAACTCACCTGACAGGTTGTCTCGGAGTCTGACAGACTATACGTCTGTGTCAACTCACCTGACAGGTTGTCTCGGAGTCTGACAGACTATACGTCTGTGTCAACTCACCTGACAGGTTGTCTCGGAGTCTGACAGACTTTACGTCTGTGTCAACTCACCTGACAGGTTGTCTCGGAGTCTGGCAGACTCTTGAGTGAGGTCCTCTGGTGTGTCGTCCCTGTGGTTGTGGTGAAAACAAGGAGACAGGCACCCAGAAACATGACATTACACAGTCACAATATCACAGGCTTACTTACACACACAGCCAGGAATGCAAAGGTTTTGTACCGGTTACCACACAAAAGTTACAAAAGCTTATCTGATAGACAACAAGCTTGTTGATAAGAATATTCGGCTGCAAAAATTGGTATCCATTTGCCCTTGCGACAGAACACATGAATTAGAACACAGCACCCTCTACAGACAAAAGTGGAACAAGACGACACTGCTATGTAGCGCACTACATTTGACCAGAGCCCTGGTCAAAAGTAGTGCACTATAAAAGGGAAGAGTGCCATTTGGGGGGGGGACACAGAAAACAGCTCCAGTACCCATTCTTTCTGCAGTCATCGATCCACTCCTTCATGATGGCGTGGTAGGTGTCCAGGTCTATGGAGACATCTTTGTGCTCCGGGTCCAGCATATTACACAGGTCCTCCAGCCCGCTGTCTTCAGAACCACGGCTGGTGGTGTGACGCAGGTAGTCCACGATACAAGACACGTACACCTTACCTGAAGGAGCAGGAGGGGGCCCGGTTACTGTCTTTACCATAGTCATTTACTGGGTTACTGTGGTCAGTCTGTTGACTAGCATGGTAAGGGACCTCCCAAGGCGTCATAGCAATCTCCTTCCTCCGCCTGAGGTTGTTCAGCTTTCAGTAAACAAAACTGGACTGTAAAGAAAACCACCCACAGGGAATCTAGAGCCCTTGTACCACGTCACTGACTGCTTCAGAAACAAATAAAAGAAAGCAGACTTGGCTACACCCCAGTGGAGCAAATTATTGACTGCCTTTTTTACAAAACATTATCACAGCGAGTATGAGATTGTGCCTCCTACTGTGTGTGTTCGATACTGTGAGTCTTGATAGAAGAGTGTGTGCTTCGCAATGTGCTAGATTTGATATTTCCAGTGTACTTCTGTGTTCAGTATATATTTGATACTTTGAGAGTTCAGTACTGTATGTGAGTGCGTACCTCTGCGCTGGGTGTCACAAGCGTGGAAAATGGTGTCTAGTAAATCCTCTTCACAGATCAGACTGACCTCAGCCATCATCTCCTTCCGGTTCTCAGAGGACATGGCTCCTACACACACACACACACACACACACACACACACACACACACACACACACACACACTTTCTGTAACTACACTGGCCAATTGCCAATTCATCCACAGACATCAGTTGCCAATAAACATATGACTGTTCTGTCAGTTGCATAACTTTCCTTGAGGCAAGATAATAAAATGTGCATAATGTGTGTGACAGAAGAGATGGCAAATGGAAAGGAGTGTGTGAGAGGCCTGAGGAATGCTCTTAAACTCCTGTGATCAATAATCCATCATTGATATCATTGTTCACTGAGAACTGAGCAGTGCTTTCGTAATCCCACAGTGAGTGTGTGTATTCCCCTTACCGTCTCCCGTGGACAGTCTCGTGACAACCAGGGCCGGGTAAGGCAGCTCACTCTGCAGCAGGTTGGCAGTGGAGTCCGAAGAGCAGAAGTTGAGGTTATAGGACAGCAGGCTATGTGCAGGTGTGTGAGTTTGGGACAGAGATGGGGTCCTGTGCCTCTCACTGCCGTTAGACCCTGTCCCCGCCTCAGGCTGAGTAAACTGGGGACCATGAGAGAAGCTAAAAAACGTGTCTCCAGTCTGGACAGTCGGGGTGGAGCAGTTTCTCTGCCATCCTCTCCCTCTCCCTTGCCCTCCTAACCCCAACCCTACTCCTGTGCCCCTCCACTCCCCGGGATTACTGGTGATTGTGAAAGTAGCATTGACTGGGTTTGGGGGGTTCATGGTGGGGTTGACAGAGGTGGAGTTGGGACAGTGGGAGCTCCTGGGAAGCTGGGGTGAACCCTTGGGGGTTAACAGCCCCTCCCTCTCTCGCTTCTTCAGGATGACTTCAAGGTTGCGGCGCAAGCCGGACTGGGGGCTGTCGTAGCTGCTGGAAGTGAATTTGGGGATCTGGAAGGGCGAGGAGGGGTTAACCTCACGGTCGTGCCGCTGGATGGTCTGCAGCTTACGGCAGATGCTGTCAACAGGGTTGTGGCGTTGACGATGGGTCATTCCAAGGTCCATGCTGGAGCAGAGGGTGACAACAGGACAAGAGCTAGAGAGGGGAGAGGCTGTCAATGGAGACCGGCCGTCATTATAAATAATTTGTTCTTAATTGACCTGCCTGGTAAAATAAATAATTAAAAGGGAGACGGGCTTAGTGAAAGGAGAGGAATTATACTGACAGTCCATCACACCACATACTTCAAGTTCATCACATTTCAAAACATCCAAAATAGAGTATTTACAGTTGTTGATTGAGGTTGTTGTAGTCTATCTTTCTTGTGTTTATTGTGTGTAGACTATAGGGTTATAGTTTTTAAATGGGAGCAACAGAGAACAGCACACCAGCAGTCTACCTGGATAAAAATAAGGAGCTTACTTGAGCCACTAATTGAAAGGACCCTTATTATTAAATTAAATATTCTGTAATCTAACAAATGTTTCTAAAAACATTAAACTAACAAGAGATTGTTACCCTAAACTATATTTTGTTGACAAGACAAAAATGTTGTAGCCTTGTGTTATGCAAACTAGGATGACAAGGACTACCATGAATGATTGACGCCAATTTTCTTTTCATTTTTTCAATAAATATGAACGACAGACTGTCGTAGTTTATACTTGGATTTTGATGTAGGCTACTAACCTCTCTTTACCGTGTAGCCTATCTTTTGTAAACGTAAATAGTCCTCGTTGAAGTGTCAATTCGCTTGATATAGCCTTCAAAGTCAAACCACACTCGGGAACTCAATCAGAGCGCTTGAGTGACGTGAATGCAATTTGAAAGGGACGAGGTAGATCCCTCATCTAAAACCAAGCCAACACTGACCCTATGTGGCCAATAATATTGTTGCATCCCCATTTGATCACAGACCTACAGACTCACAAGTCGAAAGTCAGTTATTTTGCAGTGTAAAAATTCACAATAGGAGATGTGTGATTGGAGAAAGTGGTAAAAACCAACAAATACAATGCGCCTGCCCTGTGTTTTTGTGTATCTTTAGCTAATATTGTTTATGAAGTTGATTACAGTGCCCTGCAGTTGTATAAAGTACTTAAAGTAAAAAATACTTTAAAGCACTACTTAAGTCGTTTTTTGGGGTATCTGTACTTTACTATTGATATTTTTGTAACTTTGACTTTTACTTCACTACATTCCTAAATAAAATGATGTACTTCCTACTCCATACATTTTCCCTGACACCCAAAGGTACTCGTTGCATTTTGAATGCTTAGCAGGACAGAAAATTATCCAATTCTCACACTTATCAAGAGAACATCCCTGGTCATCCCTACTGCCACTGATCTGGTGAACTCACTAAACACAAATGCTTTGTTTGTAAATTATGTCTGAGTGTTGGAGTGTGACCATGGTTATCTGTAAAAAATATATAAAAAAATAAATAAAAAGATATTACTTTTACTTTTGATACTTAAGTATGTTTTAGCAACTACATATACTTTTGATACTTAAGTATATTTAAAACCAAATACTTCTAGACTTTTACTCAAGTAGTATTTACTGGGTGACGTTCACGTTTACTTGAGTAATTTTCTATTAAGGTATCTTTACTTTTACTCAAGTATAAGAATTGGGTACTTTTTCCACTACTGCTGCCCTGTGTTCTTTTGTATCTTTAGCTAATAAAGAGACTGCACCCTGTCTTTTGATTAGAATATAATAGAGCTGAGATAACTTTGAAGAATAGAATATCGTGCCAACTAATGCCAAATCCATGTGCCTATTTTGCAGTAGACATGCTGTGATCCAATGTAAACATCACACTTCAATGTAAGCTAATGGATAACTTTCAAAATGTTACTGTTTATATCAATACAAACATGGTTCTGATGTCTGTGCGATAGGACAATCAATCATTACCAGGGTTATGCATGGAGAAATGTGTTCTAAGAGTGAAGAACAGGTTAGGTCACATCATTTCCTCAGAGAGAGCATAGAGGCTAGTGACGATCTACACCAAAGGCCAATGAACTGGTTGGAATATATTTTGTACAATACAAGTTCAAATCTCTCACTCTCTCTGACAAAGTGCGTCTCTTTAGACCCATGCTAAGGATTGGCCCCTTTTTAAAAAATGTTGCCTAAAATGACATACCCAAATCTAACTGTCTGTAGCGCAGGCCCTGAAGCAAGGATATGCATATTCTTGGTACCATTTAAAAGGAAACACTTTGAAGTTTATAGAAATGTTAAATTAATGTAGGAGAATATAACACAATAGATCTGGTAAAAGATAATACAAATAAAAAATTACGTTTGTTTGTATTTTTTTGTACCATCATCTTTGAAATGCAAGAGAAAGGCCATAATGTATTATTCAAGCCCAGGTGAAATTTAGATTTTGGCCGCTAGTTGGCAGCAGTGTATGTGCAAAGTTTTAGTCTGATCCAAGGAACCATTGCATTTCTGTTCAAAATGTTGTATCAAGACTGCCCAAATGTGCCTAACTTGTTTATTAATAACTTTTCATGTTCAGAAATGTGCACTGTAAATTGGACAGTGCAGTTAGATTAACAAGAATTTAAGCTTTCTGCCAATATCAGATTGGTCTATGTCCTGGGAAATGTTCTTGTTACTTACAACCTCATGCTAATCGCATTAGCCTACATTAGCTCAACCGTCCCGCAGGGGACCCACCAATCCTGAAGAAGATTATTAACATGAACAGTGTGTCCAAGTCTGCAGACAGAGCCTGCCTGTTGGTAAGTACACACACAGAGCACATAATATGGTATCACACCAACTAAAGTACAATAATAATAGTTAGATACACTGTATTACATATATCATGTACACTGAAGAATGAAACACTTTAACACTTTTCACAGCATATTTTGTCTTGAATGTTGTCCTCATGCTCTCTCTCTCTTTCTCTCTCTTCCTGCCTGTCTTTTGAGACGTCTCTGTATCTTTTAGCATCAACAATGGTATGCTTTATTGTAGTAGGCTTTGATAAACTTAGGGTAGTACATGCATGGAAGACAATATACAGTTGAAGTCGGAAGTTTACATACACCTTAACCAAATACATTTAAACTCAGTTTTTCACAATTCCTGACATTTAATCCTAATAAAAATTCCCTGTCTTAGGTCAGTTAGAATCACCAATTTATTTTAAGAATGTGAAATGTCAGAATAATAGTAGAGAGAATGATTTATTTCAGCTTTTATTTCTTTAATCACATTCCCAGTGGGTCAGAAGTTTACATACACTCAATTGGTATTTGGTAGCATTACCTTTAAATTGTTTAACTTGGGTCAAATGTTTTGGGTAGCCTTCCACAAGCTTCCCACAATAAGTTGGGTGAATGTTGGCCCCTCCTGACAGAGCTGGTGTAACTGAGTCAGGTTTGTAGGCCTCCTTGCTCGCACAGAGTTCTGCCGAACAATTTTTTTTTATAGGATTGAGGTCAGGGCTTTGTGATGGCCACTGCAATACCTTGACTTTGTTGTCCTTAAACCATTTTGCCACAACTTTGGAAGTATGCTTGGGGTCATTGTCCATTTGGAAGACCCATTTGCGACCAAGCTTTAACTTCCTGACTGATGTCTTGAGATGTCGCTTCAATATATCCACATAATTTTCCATCCTCATGATGCCATCTATTTTGTGAAGCGTGCCAGTCCCTCCTGAAGCAAAGCACCCCCACAACATGATGCTTTCACCCCCGTGATTCACGGTTAGGATGGTGTTCTTCGGCTTGCAAGCCTCCCCCTTTTTCCTCCAAACATAACGATGGTCATTATGGCCAAACAGTTCTATTTTTGTTTCATCAGACCAGAGAACATTTCTCCAAAAAGTACAATCTTTGACCCCATGTGCAGTTGCAAACCGTAGTCTGGCTTTTTTTATGGTGGTTTTGGAGCAGTGGCTTCTTCCTTGCTGAGCAGCCTTTCAGGTTATGTCGATATAGGACTCGTTTTACTGTGGATATAGATACTTTTGTACCTGTTTCCTCCAGCATCTTCACAAGGCCCATTGCTGTTGTTCTGGGATTGATTTGCACTTCTCGCACCAAAGTACGTTTATCTCTAGGAGACAGAACGCGTCTCCTTCCTGAGCGGTAGGACGGCTGTGCGGTCCCATGGTGTTTATACTTGCGTACTATTGTTTGTACTGATGAACGTGGTACCTTCAGGCGTTTGGAAATTGCTCCCAAGGATGAACCAGACTCGTGGAGGTCTACAATTTTTTTCTGAGGTCTTGGCTGATTTCTTTTGATTTTCCCATGATGTCAAGCAAAGAGGCACTGAGTTTGAAGGTAGGCCTTGAAATACATCCACAGGTACACCTCCAATTGACTCAAATGATGTCAATTAGCCTATCAGAAGCTTCTAAAGCCATGACATCATTTTCTGGAATTTTCCAAGCTGTTTAAAGGCAAAGTCAACTTAGTGTATGTAAACTTCTGACCCACTGGAATTGTGATACAGTGAGTTATTGTCACGTCCTGACCATAGAGAGCTTGTATTTTTCTATGGTAGAGTAGGTCAGGGCGTGACTGGGGGGGTTTTGTCTAGTTTATTTATTTTCTATGTTGTGCTCTAGGTTCTTTTTTCTAGGTTGGGGTTTTCTTATGATTCCCAATTAGAGGCAGCTGGTCATCGTCGTCTCTAATTGGGGATCACATTTAAGTTGTTGTTTTTCCCACTAGTGTTTGTGGGAGATTATTTTGAGTTTATGCATGTAGCACCTCTTCGTCACGGTTTGTTGTTTTTGTTTCTAGTTTGTCTTGCATAGTTTCACATGAAAATGTAAATATGTGGAACGATACCCATGCTGCGCTTTGGTCCATTCCTACACACAATTGTGACAGTTATAAGTGAAATAATATTTCTTTAAACAATTGTTGGAAAAATTACTTGTGTCATGCACAAAGTAGATGTCCTAACCGACTTGCCAAAACTACAGTTTCTTAACAAGAAATTTGGGGAGTGGTTGAAAAACGAGTTTTAATGACTCCAGCCTAAGTGTATGTAAACTTTTGACTTCAACTGTACATTTAATATATAAATGAGAGAAGAACAGTAAGTGAAAAGCCATAAACAGCAGGGATAATCCAGGGAGGAAAACCTGTTTGTTGTATACTACAATGCATATTATATACTGAACACAAATATAAACGCAACATGCAACAATTTCAAAGATTTGAATGAGTTACAGTTCATATAAGAAAATCAGTCAGTTTAAATAAATTCATTAGGCCTTACAGATATTCATCTGTAGGTCACAGATACCTTTAAAAAAAAGGTAGGGGCGTGGATCAGAAAACCAGTCAGTATCTGGTGTGACCACCATTAGCCTCATGCGGCGCGACACATCTCCTTCGCATAGAGTTGATCAGGCTGTTGATTGTGGCCTGTGGAATGTTGTCCCACTCCTCATCAATGGCTGTACGAAGTTGCTGTATATTGGCGGGAACTGGAACACGCTGTCGTACAGGTCGCTTCAGAGCATCCCAAACATGCTCAATGGGTGACATGTCTGGTGAGTATGCAGGTCATGGAAGAACTGGGACATTTTCAGCTTCCAGGAATTGTGTAGAGATCCTTGCAACATGGGGCCATGCGTTATCATGCTGAAACATGAGGTGATGGCGGTGGATGAATGGCACGACAATGGGCCTCACAATCTCATCACGGTATCTCTGTGCATTCAAATTGGAAGTGGCTTATTGTAGAGAAATGAACATTCAATTCTCTGGCAACAGCTCTGGTGGACATTCTTGCAGTCAGCATGCCAATTGCACGCACCCTCAAAACTTATATGACCAAGCTGCACATTTTAGAGTGGTGTTTTATTGTCCCCAGCACAAGGTGCACCTGTGTAATGATCAGGCTCTTTAATCAGCTTCTTGATATGCCACGCCTGTCAGGTGGATGGATTTCTTTGGCAAAGGAGGAAATGCTCACTAACAGGAATGTAAACAAATTTGTACACTAAATTTGGGAGAAAAACGTTTTTTTTTTGCGTATGGACAATTTCTGGGATTTTTTATTTAAGCTCATGAAACATAGGACCAACACTTTACATGTTGCGTTTAGATTTTTGTTCAATGGTGCAACATACCTCTGGACACATATTGTCAGGTCCAAAATGATTGACAACTTTCATAAAGATGAGAAAAAAGATTGTATGGGGGAAATTATATTATTTTATTCTAATACAATTGCTCAGAGAAAGAGAACTTGATTAAAAAAAATCTAAAAAGATAGGGGTACAAATTATTGGAACCCATACTTCCAATAAACTGTACCTCACCCTGCAAGGATAATGGCACTGAGCCTTTTTCTAAAATATTTTATGAGATTGGAGAACACATTGGGAGGGATCTTCGACTATTCCTCCATACAGGATATTTCCCAGTATCCTTTGTTTGTGCTTATCGACCACTCCATTCAATTCAAACCACAGGTTTTCAATGGGGTCAAAGTCCAGAGACTGAGATGGCAATTGCAAAATGTTGATTTTGTGGTCAATTAACCATTCCTTTGTGGATTTTGATGGGCTGCGGCCAAGTTTAAGCCTCCTGGCAGAGGCAAACAAGTTTTTGTCTAAAATGTCCTGGTACTGGGTAAAGTTCATGATGCCATTGCCCTCAGCTCTGTCGTTGTTTGTCGTTTCATCAGCAAACTTGATAATTGAGTTGGAGTCGTGCGTGGCCACGCAGTCGTGGGCGAACAGGGAGTACAGATGGGGGCTAAGCACACACCCCTGGGGGGCCCCGTGTTGAGGATCAGCGTGGCGGAGGAGCTGTCGGCCCGACAGGAAGTCCAAGACCCAGTGGCACATGAATGAGTTCAGACCCAGGTGTGATAGGGCAGTGTGTAGTGCAGTGGCGATTGCGTTGTCCGTGGATCTGTTGGGACGGTATGGAAATTGTAGGGGATCTAGAGTGTCGGGTAAGGTGGAGGTGATATGGTCCTTGACTAGCCTCTCAAAGCACTTCATGATGACAGAAGTAAGTGCTACAGGGCAATAGTCATTTAGTTCAGCTACCTTAGCTTGCTTGGGTACAGGAACAATGGTGAAAATCTTGAAGCATGTGGGGACAACAGACTGGGATAGGGAGAGATTGAATATGTCCATAATATACAAATAAAACAGCTTGTCTACGACTAATAATTGGAGGACAGTTGGACATAAGCTATTGTAGTAAAAAGGACATATGCCTATGTCCACACAAGCTTCTATAGATAACCTTATGGAAAATCTATGACAGCCTTGCTTGACAAAGCCCTGGTTAAGCCTTATAATGTAACTGTCCCATGTGTGTGAAGGTTTAGCATTACTGCTGTTCCACAATAACATTTGTCCCACAGTCCCACAGAATGTCATTCACCAAAAAGTGGCCAATACATTACACATTTGCAACGAGAACCAATGTTGTGGTTGGCCCAGGCACCTAGATCTAACATTATACAATGGGTTTGAAAGTGAACAAATGTTTAATCTGTGAGCGGTTTAGGAGAGTGTGTTGGTGACAGAGAGCGAGTGCGCGACTTCGGTTGCGTATGATTCATCATGGCGAGTGTTACAGCCGTTCCCTCATCAGCGAACGCTCCATCTCTCAAGATAAACGTCTTCTTTCCAGTAACCGAAAAACGGTCATGCTGGATCTCACCGCCACTGCTAACCTATACGTTATCGTTGCCTATTTCTGAAAATGACTGAATAAGAATTCCTGACGCAGGCGCACAATTCAATACACTTGTTTCAACTGCGTCCGTTATATATATTCTTTCATAAAAAATGATTTAACATATCTATACTGCTTAGCCCTATGTGTTTTGAGAAGGCAGCTGTAGCATATGATGACACATTTTATATAACTGCATCACGCCGACGACATGTTATTCGCATGTCGCTCTTATAACCAGCATGTCTATTTGTTAGCTGCCTATCAATGGCTCATAATAACTATAAGGGGTAATCAATGACGTTATTTCACAGTATTTACTGCATGATCACATGTTAAAATAGCTTGTATTATAGAATCTAAATCAACCACAATTATTGTTCTGATTATTATGCCTGTTATTATTATATGATTAGGCCTTTGCTTGTGGAGTAATGGTAGCCTAATATAAATGCAAGCCTTCAGTTCACCTGGCGACAGACTATCGTCTTGCTGCAGGTAAAAGGAGCTCCTGTGCTGAGCAGAGCAGGGAATTTAACCCTCACAGACAATACCTAGTCCTATCCTCATTCAATTCACGTTAGCAAACCTCACTGTTCTTTCCAACAACCCCATCTCTCCCTGCTCCCCATCCCATGCTGTTACCAATTATCATTTTTAAAGAACTAACCCTGTTACTCTCTCATTGTCTGAATACACTACCCGAGTGGGAATGTTTTAATGAGCTTAGGCTTATATGTAGTTGATTACATCCTATGTAAAGTTGTCATCTATATAAAGTTGTTTACAATGTCCTCCCAGGGCTCTGGTGATGATGTATCCACCAGTAAAGGCATGGAAGACAGCATCCACAGCTTCAAGGTAACGTTCTAATCATTTACCCTGTGGTATAATGCATAGCAATGAGCATTGGTTCCTCGTTCATTTCAAGTGTGTGCAAAGGCATGTGTTACAGCAATGGTATTTTAACGTGGAACAGTTCAGATATTGCACATACTGCTACGCTAGTGAGTTTATATTGCGTGTGAACTGCAATCACAAGACATTTGAAGTTTGTCAGTGCATGGCAAACTGGAAACGCCATTCCCTCTAACAGATGAATCAGATGAATCACTTGCCTTCAGTGAGGTGCCCAGCTGCACCATCTTGATGTTTCCTGGATATGATTCTGATATTCATAAAACCTCCCCTGGTTGTCAATCAAAAGGTCCAGATCACACCAACAGCATGGACACCTCCCCCCACCCACATGGCTCTCCTAATGCCTCTCAGTCCGTTAGATCCAACAAAAAAACACATCCCCCTACAAAAACAACAATACGGCCGCCTCAGCAAAACTGAGTCAAAGACATCCACCGGAGATCCTGAGATGTTCATTTTATAGATCCATGGGGGTTAACTCCTTTTGGGGCCCCTCGTTTGGCTTGTGCTCCCCAGACCCCTGTGCTAACCACATACTCAATGTTGTGGCCCTTTGTGGCCCTCAGAGAGGTATAGAGAAAGAGAAGGATGAGGGCCCTGGTCTATCTAGGAGGTCCTGTGTCGTCTCCACAGAGAATCCACTTTCCCAGATAACGCTAAGCACCACCTGTCAATCAGGCTGTGACCTGTGATCTGCCACAGGCTTTAGCTCTGATTTACTCTGCTCTCTAACGCTGCACAGGGAGGAGACAACCAGGCAGGCGGTAGTCGCAGGTGGTGATTTGGTGATTAGGAGAAAGAGAGGGGGAGAGAAAGGGGTGAGAGCGAGGAAGAGAAAGAGAGAGAGAGAGAGAGTTGTCATGGGCTGTGCAGGACCATTTTAAGATGTGGACATTCACGCCTGGATTAAGCCTGTTATTAATTAATCAATGTCTGAGAAAAGGGCCTCATAGATGCTACATCCTCATAATTGCATCAGGTCTGTAGTCTTGAACTACAAGCACCTCTGTAGTACTGTATCTGAGCCTAGCTTGTGTACACTATAGACCCCCGTGTTGTTACTGTACACACTTGTAGGAATCTGACTCCTGTTTTGGGACCCACCTGAGCTGGATGTAGAGTATTTATAGTTTGGTAATCCCTGACCAAGGAAGCGTGTGATGTTACGCTGAACATGGATTACTTGGAACTCATTCACCTCACCTAAGTCGTGCTCTCTTGTGCAATTATATTAGTTAACAGAGTTATCAGGATCTCTGTAAATGGGCCTATCTCAGATTCTTCACAGCAGGTCAGAAGTGATTTGTCATGCGCTTCTTAAAAGATGTGTGTGAATTCTGAACTAATGAGAAGATATAGTCACTAGAAAATGTACTGTATTTTATCCAATTTTTTCACACTGAAGTTTAAAATATCAATATATCAGATTCATGTCTGGGTAAGTAAATGGCGATATTAGGCCAAAACATTGGTAACCAATGCTGTAGTCACAGTGTGACTGTGAGAAAGAGAGTAATCTGACAGTGCTCTCTCAGACTGTTGGCCAACACTACCCCTCTGTAATCTGAGATTATGCAATGCTGCAACAGGTCTGCATTTACGCAGGCAGCCCAATTCTGATCTATTTTCCTCTATTTGGTCTTTTGACCAATCCCTTCAGATCTTTTCTTGTGATACCCTTTTCAGAGCTGATTGGTCAAAAGACCAATTCGTGAGAAAAAAGATCAGAATTGGGCTGCCTGTGTAAATGCAGCCCAGGAAAGGTAGATCTGAAACAGGCCTAATCCAGACAGGCACTGAGAGCAGAAAAACCACAGCAGAGCATTTGCCTTTAGCTACTGATCTAGACTAAGTTTGATATTTACTCCCACCCTCATGGTTAATGTTAGGATTGGGGGAGAGTTATCTGATCCGAGAACTGTGGTAAAGGCAACTCCCACACTGAGAGCGGTTGTGTCAGGTGTCCTCTGTGGTTGTGTTTGTTTATTGAGTGGCTCATGTTCTTAGAAGTTAAAAGCCTGGAGTGTCCTTTACTGGCCAGCGGGAGAATTGCAGAACTATGAAGCGCCTGATTAGATACAGTGCATTTGGAAAGTATTCACACCCCTTGACTTTTTCCACATTTTGTTACGTTACAGCCCTATTCTAAAATTGATTAAATCGTTTTTTCCCCTCATCAATCCACACACAATACCCCATAATGACAAAGCAAAAACAGTTTTTTAGACATTTTTGCTAATTTATAAAATAGGGAAAGGGAAAGGGGGATACCTAGTCAGTTGTACAACTGAATGCATTCAACTGAAATGTGTCTCACATTTACATAAGTAATCAGACCCTTTACTCAGTAATTTGTTGAAGCACCTTTGGCAGCGATTACAGCCTTGAGTCTTCTTGTGTATGACGCTACAAGCTTGGCACACCTGGCTCTCTCCGGATATACTGTCCCCGTCCATACAGCCAGCTGGGTTCTCAGTACATCGCGCAGACAGGAATACAGAACTCTCTGGGAGAAAGAAAGATGGGGGTGTATGTTTCATGATTAACTACTCATGTTGTGATTGTGATAACGTACAGGAACTCAAGTCCTTTTGTTCACCTGATCTAGAACACCTCACAAATCAAATGCAGTCCGTATTACCTCACAAGAGAATTCTCTTCGGTTATAGTTACAGTCGTGTATATTCCCCCTCAAGCCGATACCACGAAGGCCCTCAAGGAACTACACTGGACTTTGTGCAAACTGGAAACCACATATCCTGAAGGTGAACTTGTAAGGAAGTCTGTGTGTAGCTGGTGTATAGGAGTCAGGCGCAGGACAGCAGATATGAGTAAATAACCGTATCTTACTCAACATATAATAAATGCTATACAAAACAGAGCCCACAATAACGGACCTTCCTATATAGAAACAATCACTCACAAGCAAACATGGGGGAACAGAGGGTTAAATAATGAACATGTAATTGGGGGATTGAAACCAGGTGTGTAAGACAAAGACAAAACAAATGGAAAATGAAAAGTGGATCGGCGATGGTTAGAAGGCCAGTAACGTCGACCGCCGAACGCCGCCCGAACAAGGAGAGGGACCAACTTCGGCGGAAGTCGTGACAGAACTGCTCCCAAGGACTGTGGGCTCTCGTTCTCCGTGGCTGACATGAGTAAGACATTTAAGCGTGTTAACCCTCGCAATTCTGCCAGACCAGACGGTATCCTAGCCGCATCCTCAGAGCATATGCAGACCAGCTGGCTGGAGTGTTTACGGACATATTCGATTTCTCCCTATCCCAGTCTGCTGTCCCCACTTGCTTCAAGATGTCCACCACTGTTCCTGTATCCAAGAAAGCAAAGGTTACTGAACTAAATGACCTCCGCCCCGTAGCACTCACTTCTGTCATCATGAAGTGCTTTGAGAGGCTTAGTTAAGGATCATTTCACCTCCACCTTACCTGACTCCCTAGACCCACTATATATTTACATACCACCCCAATAGATCCACAGATGATGTAATCGCCATTGCACTGCACACTGCCCTATCTCATCTGGACAAGAGGAATTCCTATGTAAGAATGCTGTTCATTGATTATAGCTCAGCCTTCAACACCATAGTACCCTCCAAGCTCATCATTAAGCTCGGGGCCCTGGGTCTAAACCCCGCCCTTTGCAACTGGGTCCTGGACTTCCTGACGGGCCGCCCCCAGGTGGTGAAGGTAGGAAACAACACCTCTATTACACTGATCCTCAACACAGGGGCCCCACAAGGGTGCATGCTCAGCCCCCTCCTGTACTCCCTGTTTAACCTTGACTTCATGGCCACGCACGCCTCCAACTCAATCATCAAGTTTGGAAAATAAACCTCAACGTTAACAAAATGAAAGAACTAATCAACAGAGAGAGAACGCACCTTTTCACATCGGCGGGGCCGCAGTGGAGAAGGTGAAAAGCTTCAAGCTCCTCGGCGTACACATCACTGATAACCTGAAATGGTCCACCCACACAGACAGTGTAGTAAAGAAGGCTCAACAGCGAAATTCATCTTGGCCCCTAAGAACCTCACAAACTTTTACAGATGTACAATTGAGAGCATCCTGTCGGGCTGTATCACTGCCTGGTACGGCAACTGCACCGCCCGTAACCGCAGAGCTCTCCAGAGGGTGGTGCAGTCTGCCCAACGCATCACCGGGGCACACTACCTGCCCTCCAGGAAACCTACAGCACCCGATGTCACAGGAAGGACAAAAAGATCATCAAGGACATCAACCACCCGAGTCACGGCCTGTTCACTCCACTATCATCCAGAAGGCGAGGTCAGTACAGGTGCATCAAAGACGGGGCCGAGAGACTGAAAAACAGCTTCTATCTCAAGGCCATCGGACTGTTAAATAGCCATCACTAGCCGGCTACCACCCGGTTACTCAACCCTGCAACTTAGAGGCTGCTTCCCTATGAACATAGACATGGAATCACTGGTCACTTTAAATGGAACACTAGTCACTTTTAAATATGTTTACATACTGTTTTACTCATTTCAAATGTATATACTGTACTCTACTGTATTTTAGTCAATGCCACTCAGACATTGCTCATCCTAATATTTATATATTTCTTAATTCCATTATTTTACTTTGAGATTTGTGTGTACTGTTGTCAATTGTTAGATACTTCTGCACTGCTGGAGCTAGGAACACAAGCATTTCGCTACACCTGCAAAAACATCTGCTTAAAATGGGTACGTGACCAATAAAATTCGATTTGATATGATTTAGGGAGTTTCTCCCATTCTTCTCTGCAGATCCTCTCAAGCTATCTCAGGTTCGATGTGGAGTGTCGCTGCACAGCTATTTTCAGGTCTCTCCAGAGATGTTAGATCGGGTTCAAGTCCAGGCTCTGGCTAGGCCACTCAAGGACATTCAGAGACTTGTCCTGAAGCCACTCCTGCGTTGTCCTGACTGTGTGCTTAGGGTCGTTGTCCTATTGGAATGTGAACCTTCAACCCCGGTCTGAGGTCCTGAGTGCTCTGAGGCAGGTTTTCATCAAGGATCTCTCTGAACTTTGCTCCATTCATCTTTCCCTCGATCCTGACTTGTCTCGCAGTACCTGCCACTGAAAAACATCCCCACAGCATGATGCTGCCACCGCCATGCTTCACCGTAGGGATGGTGCCTGATTTCCTCCAGACGTGACGCTTGGAATTCAGGAAAAAGAGTTCATCAGACCAGAGAATCTTGTTTTAGATGCCTTTTGGCAAACTCCAAGAGGGCTGTCATGTGCCTTTTACTGAGGAGTGGCTTCCGACTGGCCACTCTACCATAAAGGCCTGATTGGTGGAGTGCTGAAAAGATGGTTGTCCTTCTGGAATGTTCTCCCATCTCCACAGAGGAACCTTGGAGCGCTGTCAGAGTGACATTCAGGTTCTTGGTCACCTCCCTGACCAAGGCCCTTCTTCCCCGATTGCTCAGTTTGGCCAGTCGGCCAGCTCTAGGAAGAGTCTTGCTGGTTCCAAACTTCTTCCCATTAAGAATGATGGAGGCTGTGTTCTTGGGGACCTGCAATGCTGCAGAAGTGTTTTGGTACCCTTCCCTAGATCTGTGCCTCAACATAATCCTGTCTTGAAGCTCTAAGGACAAATCCTTTGACCTCCTGGCTTGGTTTTTGCTCTGACAGTGTCAACTGTGGGACCTTATATCGACAGGTGTGTGCCTTTCCAAATCATGTCCAATCAATTGAATTTACCACAGGTGGACTCCAATGAAGTTGTAGAAACAAGGATGATCAATGGAAACAGGATGCACCTGAACTCAATTTCGAGTCTCATAGCAAAGGGTCTGAATACTTATGTAAATAAGGTATTTCTGTTTGTTATTTTTAATAAATTTGCAAAAATGTCTAAAAACCTGTTTTCACTTTGTCTTTATGGAGTATTGTGTGTGTATATTGATGAGGATTTTTATTTATTGAATCAATTTTAGAATTTGTATGTAACGTAACAAAAGTTTACGTTACTGTACAATGGCGAAGGTGCCTAAAGATGTCGGAATTCAGGTATGACGTCATTGTTTTTAGCACTATACACAGAATTTTTAAAACTACGGCACACGACATGGTTCAATGCGCCAATATATCAGCACTTTTTCTAAATGCCGGCATCTTGGAGCTAGAATTGGGATCATGTCGGCCTACACTGTACTAATGATGATACAAAAATGAACACAGAATGAATTCACTTTGAAATGTCCCCAAAGTACTCCTTTATCAAATGGACATTGTTTTGACCTATACATGTTACAACAGTGTTTGTGGACAATGACATACAGTATATTACACCTAAAGCAGTGTGTATAATGAGTTTACTTCTAAACCATGTCCTCTATATTCCCCCCAGGTAGCTGATCTGGTCATTGAGCTGTCCCAGACCCACAAGGCCAAACCTGACCTGACCAATCTGGTGTTTGGAACTGTGTTTTCTGACCACATGCTGACCATAGAGTGGACCAACGCTGGAGGCTGGCAGAAACCTCACATCAAGCCCTTTGGTAACCTGTCTCTCCACCCGGCCAGCTCAGCCATGCACTACGGTGTGCAGGTAGGAAACGCCACCTTGTTAGGCCTTGTTAGAAAGTTAATGTATCTCACGCTCATGCTGTCCATTCTTGCTGCCCACCTGATAGTAATGAAGACTACAGTAGACATATGTTGGTAGATTTATGACATACATTACATTTTTTTATGTATTTATTTTGTACTAAAATAACTTAGGCAATCTATATGTATTTTAAATAGGTCTAATAACATGAATTAATTCAAGGATATAAAAAAGCAGCAGGAGGAAAAGTTAAAGGTGCAAAATCAGGTGCCGGTTCATTAAACTATAGTGTTCGAAAATGAATGACGGCAGAAATATTAACAAAACATGTGCAAAACGACTGTCAAAACAAACGAAAAGTCTGAAAAGGTCCCAAATAAAAAGGAATAGGCTTAAGCAGGCATGTGTAGCTAATGTAACGTACTTGGCACAGGAGGGGTTTAACAGGCTCTAACCAGCCTACCAATGAGCAATTCCAACACTGGTGAAAATGTACAGGTCAGCGTCTACACTACAATTATGTATAGGACCTTCCCCATGGTCTTCACATCTTACAGCCCCAATTTCAGTGTCTTCAATCGGGAAACAGACTGTGCTGCTGAGATGCTGAGAGTTTGTGCTGAGAGCTTAAGATGAATGTACTACACTTTAATTGTAGCTCTGATAAGAATAGGCACAGCTAGGATAGTTGAAGGACAGTGGATTGGACATAAATGGCCAACACAGGTACGCTCATATGTACTGAAACTTACTATCACACACACATAGGTTCAGGAAGCCAATTTCACATTCTGGACCTCATTCATTATGTTTACATTTACATGTTAGTATATTCACTCTGTTGAGAGAATGACTAGAGGTCAGTGGTTCTCTCCTGTCAGCCAGTCTTAACCCCTGTCTATTTCCTCTCCTCTGTTCTGTGGTCAGTTGTTTGAGGGTATGAAGGCATACCGAGGTGCTGATGACAAAGTCCGTCTCTTCAGACCCATGCTCAACATGAACCGTATGGCCAAGTCTGCAGAGAGGGCCTGCCTGCCGGTAAGAACACATACAGGCAATGGTACTGAACAAAAAGTTCAGAATTACATCCCTGTTAGTGAGCATTTCTCCCTTGCCAAGGTAATCCATCCATCTGACAGGTGTAGCATATCAAGAAGCTGATTAAACAACATGATCATTACGCAGGTGAACCTTGTGCTGGGGACAATAAAAGCCCACTCACATATGTATCAAGTTTTGACGGAGCATGTAATTGGCATGCTGACTGCGCTAATGCCCACCGGAGCTGTTGCCAGAGAATTTAATGTACATTTTTTCTACCATAAGTCGCTTCCAACGTTGTTTTAGAGAATTTGGCAGTACGTCCAACCGCCCTCACAACCGCAGACCACGTGTATGGTGTCGTGTGGGTGAGCGGTTTGCTGACGTCAACATTGTGAACAGAGGGCTCCATGGTGGCGGTGGGATTATGGTATGGGCAGGCATACTGTACGCTATGGACAACAAACACAATTGCATTTTATCGATGCCATTTGAATGCACAGAGATACCGTGACGAGAACCTGAGGCCCATTGCCGTGCCATTCATCTGCTGCAAACACCTCATGTTTCAGCCTGATAATGCACGGCCCCATGTCACAAGGATCTGTACACAATTTCTGGAAGCTGAAAATGTCCCAGTTCTTCCATGGCCTGCATACTCACCAGACATGTCACCCATTGAGCTGTTTGGGATGCTCTGGATCGACGTGTACGACAGCATGTTCTAGTTCCTGCCAGTATCCAGCAACTTCACACAGCCATTGAAGAGGAGTGGGACAACATTCCACAGGCCACAATCAACAGCCTGATCAACTCTATGCGAAGATGTGTCGCACTGCATGAGGCAAATGGTGGTCACACCAGATACTGACTTGTTTTCTGATCCACGCCCCTACCTTTTTTTTTAAAGGTATCTGTGACCTACAGATGAATATCTGTATTCCCAGTCATGTGAAATCCATAGATTAGGGCCCAAGGATTTTTTTTCAAATGACTGATTTCCTTATATGAACTGTGACTCAGTAACATATTTGACATTTTTGCATGTTGCGTTTATATTTGTGTTCAGTATAGATACAGTGTCTAGTATCTACAGTGTATCATATCATGTAAAGTACAAGACTGGAACAATGTTCCCCAGTACATCAACAAAATTGCTTTTCCTACTAGTACTGACTTTGCAGATAACTAATTAATTGAGAAAAATGTACTTACTACAACTGTGGTATGTGGCTGTCTCACTAAGCTATCTTAAGATGAATGCACTAACTGTAAGTCACTCTGGATAAGAGAGTGTGCTAAATGACTTTCTGTAGCGTCTGCGGCAGTCACTGAATGTTCTGTTTGTTCATATTTTTGTCCCATTTCTCCTTTCCTGGCTCAACCTCCCATTTTTTCCTCTCTCCATCTCCACCCTCCCTCCTCCAGGCATTTGACAGGGCAGAGTTGGTAGAGTGTATCAGGAGGCTGGTGCAGGTGGATCTGGAGTGGGTACCCCAGTCAGACTCTGCCAGTCTCTACATCCGACCCACCTTCCTGGGTACTGAGGTGAGGAGATGACCAACCAACCACTCTCTGTCTCCTTCTGTGAGGGACTGTCTCATTCACTCTCATATGCTGTGACAGGGCTCTCCCTCTGTCTAGCTTCCCCTATACTTGTTGGTGAAGTAGTAATCATTAAGTTGTGAAGAGCTCAAGAGTATGTCAACTATTGACATGTGTGTGTGTGTGTGTGTGGCCTGTGTCCCTTCCTAGCGGTCTCTAGGAGTGAAGAAGCCGTCCCATGCTCTACTTTATGTGATCCTGAGTCCTGTTGGTTCTTTCTTCAGCACAGGAGCTAAACCTGTCTCTCTCTGGGCCGACTCCAAATACATCAGAGCCTGGAGAGGAGGGACAGGAGATTGTAAGAGGGGAGGGTTAGAGGAGGGACGGGAGACCGTAAGATGGGAGGTTTAGAGGAGGGACTGGAGACCGTAAGATGGGAGGGTTAGAGGAGGGACTGGAGACTGTAAGATGGGAGGTTTAGAGGAGGGACTGGAGACTGTAAAATGGGGGGGTTAGAGGAGGGACGGGAGACTGTAAGATGGGAGGTTTAGAGGAGGGACTGGAGACCTTAAGAGGGGAGGGTTAGAGGAGGGACGGGAGACTGTAAGATGGGAGGTTTAGAGGAGGGACTGGAGACTGTAAGAGGGGAGGTTTAGAGGAGGGACGGGAGACTGTAAGATGGGAGGTTTAGAGGAGGGACTGGAGACTGTAAGATGGGAGGTTTAGAGGAGGGACGGGAGACTGTAAGATGGGAGGTTTAGAGGAGGGACTGGAGACCGTAAGAGGGGAGGGTTAGAGGAGGGACGGGAGACCGTAAGATGGGAGGTTTAGAGGAGGGACGGGAGACTGTAAGATGGGAGGTTTAGAGGAGGGACGGGAGACTGTAAGATGGGAGGGTTAGAGGAGGGACTGGAGACTGTAAGAGGGGAGGTTTAGAGGAGGGACGGGAGACTGTAAGAGGGGAGGTTTAGAGGAGGGACGGGAGACTGTAAGATGGGAGGTTTAGAGGAGGGACGGGAGACTGTAAGATGGGAGGGTTAGAGGAGGGACTGGAGACTGTAAGAGGGGAGGGTTAGAGGAGGGACGGGAGACTGTAAGATGGGAGGTTTAGAGGAGGGACGGGAGACTGTAAGATGGGAGGTTTAGAGGAGGGACTGGAGACCGTAAGAGGGGAGGGTTAGAGGAGGGACGGGAGACCGTAAGAGGGGAGGGTTAGAGGAGGGACGGGAGACTGTAAGATGGGAGGTTTAGAGGAGGGACGGGAGACTGTAAGATGGGAGGTTTAGAGGAGGGACGGGAGACCGTAAGAGGGGAGGTTTAGAGGAGGGACGGGAGACTGTAAGAGGGGAGGGTTAGAGGAGGGACTATAGACCGTAAGAGGGGAGGTTTAGAGGAGGGACGGGAGACTGTAAGAGGGGAGGTTTAGAGGAGGGACTGGAGACTGTAAGAGGGGAGGTTTAGAGGACGGACTGGAGACTGTAAGATGGGAGGGTAAGAGGAGGGACTGGAGACCTTAAGATGGGAGGGTTAGAGGAGGGACGGGAGACTGTAAGAGGGGAGGTTTAGAGGACGGACTGGAGACTGTAAGATGGGAGGGTTAGAGGAGGGACTGGAGACCTTAAGATGGGAGGGTAAGAGGAGGGACTGGAGACCTTAAGATGGGAGGGTTAGAGGAGAGACTGGAAACTGTAAAATATCCAACATATCACCAGATAGGATTGGATTTGGTTACTGCACCCTTTGAGTAAAGGAAGATCAGACATGGTAGTATTCTTTTGAGATGCAGTAAAAATGCTTGCTTTGCAATGTGTGGTACTAATTTATCCTGACCCTAATATTCCCACCCTGCCAACAGTACTAACACAGCTTTACACCAGATTCAACTCTAAAGAGCTTTGGATTTCATTGTGACACGATTTATGTACAGTACACAATAAGATCACACGCTAGTTAACTCTAACGAACGGAACAGTGTCATATCATTTGGATTACGACACATGGAATTATAATGTAAACGGACAGCTCTCGTTTGTGGATTAAAATGAACATGAACATGGTGGTTTGTTTACAGGAACTATGGAGCGTCTATCTACGCCCAGCATGAAGCAGTGCATTATGGGTGCCAGCAGGTCCTCTGGCTGTACGGAGACGACCATCAAATCACAGAGGTTGGAACCATGAACATGTTCCTCTTCTGGAATAATGAGAAAGGAGGTAATCATGATCACTTTCAGTGTCATGGCCAATGAGATTAGGGATAATACCTTTGCCTTAATCGGGCTATTGCAATTGGACAAGGCCAAAGGAAATATAGGTTGCGTTCCCATGTTCAGACATTCCATGCATCAACCAATGTTTGCATGCCACACCATTTCTAGAACATATGACGTGGTTAGCTGATACTTAAAATACCTATCCAGGCATTGTAAGATCTGGCATGCGTCAGCAACATCTGAGCGGGGGAACACGACCATCCTCTTCTGGATCTGTTGATGTGGACATAATGTTACCGAACAGGAAACTGATCTTTGTGTCTGATTGTACAGTGGTGGTTAGAGTGTATATCACCGCAGCTGCAGTCTTACATAGCCAGTGCTGTTCTTCACCTCTTCTCTTATCTCTGTAAACTGGGTCAGATTGGATATTCCATTGACACTAAATGATCTGTTTAATTCATTTGTTCATCCAACGTTTTTCTCTCCAGAGGAGGAGCTGGCAACGCCCCCTCTGGATGGACTAATCCTACCTGGGATCACGCGGCAGAGCATCCTGGAACTCACCAGGAAATGGGTATGAGAGAGAGAGAATGAATATACAGTACATTTAACATGTATTCAGACCCCTTGATTTTTCCATATTTTGTTACATTATAACCTTATTCTAAAATGGATTAAATCGTTTTTCCCCCTCATTAATCTACACACAGTACCCCACAATGACAAAGCAAAAACAGGTTTTTAGATTTTTTTTGCAAATTAGGGCTATCTTCTGTATACCACCCCTACCTTGTCACAACACAACTGATTGGCTCAAACGCATTAAGAAGGAAAAAAATTCCACAAATTAACTTTTAACAAGGCACACCTGTTAATTGAAATGCATTCCAAGTGACTACCTCATGAAGCTGGTTGAGAGAATGCCAAGAGTGTGCAAAGCTGTCATCAAGGCAAAGGTGGCTACTTTGAAGAATCTAAAATCTAAAACATGTTTTGATTTGTTTAACACTTTTTTGGTTACTACATGATTCCATATGTGTTATTTCATAGTTTTGATGTCTTCACTATTATTCTACAATGTAGAAAATAGTAAAAATAAAGAAAAACCCTGGAATGAGTAGGTGTGTCCAAACTTTTGACTGATACTGTATATAGAGAGGGTAAGAGGGGGGCAAGTACAATGTGTTCTCTAAGGGTAAGACATAAGATTGTTCAACAACACCACAAGCTAGGGGGCAAGAGAAAGATAGAGGGTTGAACTTGCCATGGCACTCGGGGTTTAATTAAGGGAAAGATGGATTTGACACTTGCATGGACATACCACCAGGGGTAATTCCATCTGCTACAGGGGCACAGGCACTATACCAGTGGCTATCACTGGCCATTAAACCAGTAGCCTGGTTGCCAGATCAGATACATGTATAGTATGACAAGGAATCTTGGAGGACTTGGCTAAAGCACAGGCAGATCTGGCAACTAAGATGCCACAGTAGGGTGTGAGAGAGAGAGAGGGAGAGAGAGAGAGAGAGAAGGGCTCTCCAGCCCTATTCTTGGAGAGCTACCGTCCAGTAAGTTTTCACTCCAACCCTAATCTAGCACACCTTATTTGAATAGCTAGTTGATAAGATGAATCAGGTAAGATACCACTGGGGTTGGAGTGAAAACCTACAGGAGGTTAGCTCACCAGGAACAGGGTTGGAGATCCCTGACATATAGAGAGAGATGAATAGGGAGAGAGTGAAATATTGTGCAGAATGCAGGAAGTCTTCAGCAGAGATGAGAAGCTAAGCGTTTACAGAAGCCTGCCCTTGTATGAGTTTCCTTATATATATTTTCCTCCTCCACCTCCCTCTCTCCTCATCCACCTCCCTCTCTCCTCATCCACCTCTCCCTCTCCTCTTCTAGGGGGAGTTTAAGGTGTGTGAGCGGTACCTGACCATGGCAGACCTGCGCTGTGCTCTGAAAGAGGGCCGAGTTAAGGAGATGTTTGGCTCTGGTACTGCATGTGTGGTCAGTCCTGTGGGACGCATACTCTACCAGGGAGAGGTACACAACCACAACTCACTACCCTTAAAACATATGGATGGATGGATGAATGACTGGATGGATGGATGACTGAATGGATGGATGGATGAATGGATGGATGGATGACTGAATGGATGGATGGATGACTGAATGAATGGATGACTGAATGAATGGATGGATGGATGAATGGATGGATGACTGAATGGATGGATGGATGAATGGATGGATGGATGACTGAATGGATGGATGAATGAATGGATGGATGACTGAATGGATGGATGGATCAAATCAAATCAAAATCAAATCAAATCAAATTTATTTATATAGCCCTTCGTATATCAGCTGAAATCTCAAAGTGCTGTACAGAAACCTAGCCTAAAACCCCAAACAGCAAGCAATGCATGTGAAAGAGGCACGGTGGCTAGGAAAAACTCCCTAGGAAAAACTCCCTAGAAAGGCCAAAAACCTAGGAAGAAACCTAGAGAGGAACCAGGCTATGAGGGGTGGCCAGTCCTCTTCTGGCTGTGCCGGGTGGATATTATAACAGAACATGGTCAAGATGTTAAAATGTTCATAAATGACCAGCATGGTCAAATAATAATAATCATTGTAGTTGTCGAGGGTGCAACAAGCACGTCCGGTGAACAGGTCAGGGTTCCGTAGCCGCAGGCAGAACAGTTGAAACTGGAGCAGCAGCATGGCCAGGTGGACTGGGGACAGCAAGGAGTCATCATGCCAGGTAGTCCCGAGGCATGGTCCTAGGGCTCAGGTCCTCCGAGAGAAAGAAAGAAAGAGAGAAAGAGAGAATTAGAGAGAGCATATTTAAATTCACACAGGACACCGGATAAGACAAGAGAATACTCCAGATGAAACAGACTGACCCTAGCCCCCCGGCACATAAACTACTGCAGCATAAATACTGGAGGCTGAGACAGGAGGGATCAGAAGACACTGTGGCCCCATCCGATGATACCCCCGGACAGGGCCAAACAGGCAGGATATAACCCCACCCACTTTGCCAAAGCACAGCCCCCACACCACTAGAGGGATGTCTACAACCACCAACCTACCGTCCGAAGACAAGGCCGAGTATAGCCCACAAAAATCTCCGCCATGGCACAACCCAAGGGGGGGGGGCGCCAACCCAGACAGGAAGACCACGTCAGTGACTCAACCCACTCAAGTGACGCACCCCTCCCATGGACAGCATGGAAGAACACCAGTAAGTCAGTGACTCAGCCCCTGTAATAGGGTTAGAGGCAGAGAATCCCAGTGGAAAGAGGGGAACCGGCAAGGCAGAGACAGCAAGGGCGGTTCGTTGCTCCAGCCTTTCCGTTCACCTTCACACTCCTGGGCCAGACTACACTTAATCATAGGACCTACTGAAGAGATAAGTCTTCAGTAAAGACTTAAAGGTTGAGATTGAGTCTGCGTCTCTCACATGGGTAGGCAGACCATTCCATAAAAATGGAGCTCTATAGGAGAAAGCCCTACCTCCAGCCGTTTGCTTAGAAATTCTAGGGACAATTAGGAGGCCTGCGTCTTGTGACCGTAGCGTACGTGTAGGTATGTACGGCAGGACCAAATCGGAAAGATAGGTAGGAGCAAGCCCATGTAATGCTTTGTAGGTTAGCAGTAAAACCTTGAAATCAGCCCTTGCCTTAACAGGAAGCCAGTGTAGGGAGGCTAGCACTGGAGTAATATGATCAAATTTTTTGGTTCTAGTCAGGATTCTAGCAGCCGTATTTAGCACTAACTGAAGTTTGTTTAGTGCTTTATCCGGGTAGCCGGAAAGTAGAGCATTGCAGTAGTCCAGCCTAGAAGTAACAAAAGCATGGATTAATTTTTCTGCGTCATTTTTGGACAGAAAGTTTCTGATTTTTGCACAATGTTGCGTAGATGGAAAAAAGCTGTCCTTGAAACAGTCTTGATATGTTCTTCAAAAGAGAGATCAGGGTCCAGAGTAACACCGAGGTCCTTCACAGTTTTATTTGAGACGACTGTACAACCATCCAGATTAATTGTCAGATTGAACAGAAGATCTCTTTGTTTCTTGGGACCTAGAACAAGCATCTCTGTTTTGTCCGAGTTTAAAAGTAGAAAGTTTGCAGCCATCCACTTCCTTATGTCTGAAACACAGGCTTCTAGCGAGGGCAATTTTGGAGCTTCACCATGTTTCATTGAAATGTACAGCTGTGTGTCGTCCGCATAGCAGTGAAATTTAACATTATGTTTTCGAATGACATCCCCAAGAGGTAAAATATATAGTGAAAACAATAGTGGTCCTAAAACGGAACCTTGAGGAACACCGAAATTTAAAATTGATTTGTCAGAGGACAAACCATTCACAGAGACAAACTGATATCTTTCCGACAGATAAGATCTAAACCAGGCCAGAACTTGTCCATGTAGACCAATTTGGGTTTCCAATCTCTCCAAAAGAATGTGGTGATCGATGGTATCAAAAGCGGCACTAAGATCTAGGAGCACGAGGACAGATGTAGAGCCTCGGTCTGACGTCATTAAAAGGTCATTTACCACCTTCACAAGTGCAGTCTCAGTGCTATGATGGGGTCTAAAACCAGACTGAAGCGTTTCGTATACATTATTTGTCTTCAGGAAGGCAGTGAGTTGCTGTGCAACAGCTTTTTCTAAAATTTTTGAGAGGAATGGAAGATTCGATATAGGCCGATAGTTTAGTTTTTTATAATTTCTGGGTCAAGATTCGGCTTTTTCAAGAGAGGCTTTATTACTGCCACTTTTAGTGAGCTTGGTACACATCCGGTGGATAGAGAACCGTTTATTATGTTCAACATAGGAGGGCCAAGCACAGGAAGCAGCTCTTTCAGTAGTTTAGTTGGAATAGGGTCCAGTATGCAGCTTGAGGGTTTGGAGGCCATGATTATTTTCATCATTGTGTCAAGAGATATAGTACTAAAACACTTTAGTATCTCTATCTTGAGCCAAGGTCCTGGCAGAGTTGTGCAGACTCAGGACAATGGAGCTTTGGAGGAATACCCAGATTTAAAGAGGAGTCCGTAATTTGCTTTCTAATGATCATGATCTTTTCCTCAAAGAAGTTCATAAATGTATTACTGCTGAAGTGAAAACCATCCTCCATTTGCGAATGCTGCTTTTTAGTTAGCTTTGCGACAGTATCAAAAAGAAATTTCGGATTGTTCTTATTTTCCTCAATTAAGTTGGAAAAATAGGATGATCGAGCAGCAGTGAGGGCTCTTCGATACTGCACGGTACTGTCTTTCCAAGCTAGTCGGAAGACTTCCAGTTTGGTGTGGCGCCATTTCCGTTCCAATTTTCTGGAAGCTTGCTTCAGAGCTCGTGTATTTTCTGTATACCAGGGAGCTAGTTTCTTATGACAGATGTTTTTAATTTTTAGGGGTGCAACTGCATCTAGGGTATTGCGCAAGATTAAATTGAGTTCCTCGGTTAGGTGGTTAACTGATTTTTGTCCTCTGACGTCCTTGGGTAGGCAGAGGGAGTCTGGAAGGGCATCAAGGAATCTTTGGGTTGTCTGAGAATTTATAGCACGACTTTTAATGCTCCTTGGTTTGGGTCTGAGCAGATTATTTGTTGCAATTGTAAACGCAATAAAATGGTGGTCCGATAATCCAGGATTATGAGGAAAAACATTAAGATCCACAACATTTATTCCATGGGACAAAACTAGGTCCAGAGTATGACTGTGGCAGTGAGTAGGTCCAGAGACATGTTGGACAAAACCCACTGAGTCGATGATGGCTCCGAAAGCCTTTTGGAGTGGGTCTGTGGACTTTTCCATGTGAATGTTAAAGTCACCAAAAATTTGAATATTATCTGCTATGACTACAAGATCCGATAGGAATTCAGGGAACTCAGTGAGGAACACTGCATATGGCCCAGGAGGCCTGTAAACAGTAGCTATAAAAAGTGAGTGAGTAGGCTGCATAGATTTCATGACTAGAAGCTCAAAAGACGAAAACGTCATTGTTTTTTTTTTTGTAAATTGAAATTTGCTATCGTAGATGTTAGCAACACCTCCGCCTTTGCCGGATGCACGGGGGGTATGGTCACTAGTGTAACCAGGGGGTGAGGCCTCATTTAACATGGATGAATGGATGGATGACTGAATGGATGGATGGATGGATGGATGGATGACTGAATGAATGGATGGATGGATGGATGGATGGATGGATGACTGAATGAATGGATGACTGAATGGATGGATGAATGAATGGATGGATGACTGAATGGATGGATGGATGAATGGATGGATGACTGAATGGATGAATGATGCAATCAAGAAAGCAATCAAAACATTAGAATCAAGCACTTTCATGTTTAACACTTTGTCATAAACCGCTGAACAGCTACTCCAGAAAGTAGTATTTTTAAACTGTGTGTGTGTGTGTGTGTGTCTAGAACCTACATATCCCCTGCCAGGAGGATTTCCCCCAGCTCGCCTCTAGACTGATGAAGGAGCTCACAGATATACAGGTAAGGTGGTCACAGACATCAATTCAACATCTATTCCACGTTGGTTCAACGTCACTTAATTCAACCAGTGTGTGCCCAGTGAGACGTGTAACAGAGGTAGATTGTATTGTAACCTCCACTCGCGCTATCAAAGTGGAACCTCTTCGGAGGCGCAACTGGCTAAGAAGTTGTCGAGTCGACGGTCACGTGTGTGTTTGCGAAGCAGTGGATCACTCATTTGAGCCCAGCAAGTGGAATACCTTTGCTAGTGGGGGTGTTAAACTGAGTGGGTCATTCATTCAGTGTAGATCTTTCTCAGTATCTCTCTCTCTCTCTGTCTGGCCGTCTCTCCGTTACGTCTGTGAGTTTGTGTTCCTCTCTGCCCCGTATCATTTCACCCTGTCGGGGCTAGGTCAGGTGATTATCGTTTGCCCTCTAAATCTCCTCATCGCCACGGCTTTGTGTGAGAGCTTGCGTGTGTCTCCTCTTCCCAACCACTAGTGCTGTGTGTGTATCCGTGTGCGTGCCTGCCTGCCTGCCTGTGTGTGTAAACCTTATCTGAGCGTACGTGTGGCCCTAGCGATAGCTTCTCTCCCCCCTGTAGCTCATTGTGGGGCCGACACACAGCCAGACAGAGGAGATAGGAGGAGGTTCATGTAGTAATGGCTGGGCAGGGATGGGAGATAGAGCAGACACACAGTCCTGAAAGCTCTCATTAAGATGCCTGCTGTAATTACACAAACCTAATTATTGTCTCGGACTTTGTGATCAAAGCCAAGATGCTGCAAATGACACTGAGAGAGAAAGAGAGAGAGAGAGAGAGAGAGAGAGAGAGAGAGAGAGAGAGAGAGAGAGAGAGAGAAGCCTAATGAACAATAACATCGACAAAATGCAACAAAAAAACTCCAGCCTGATGTTAAATCTGTTGACATTTAATTTGGATGAAAAACAGAACGGCGTCCGCCTCCCCAAGAAGAAGACATTGGGCACAAACAAACGCGTTGTCTAAGACAAGGGGAGCGAGGGATGAGAAGAGGGATGAAAGATGGGTTTACTAACACGGTCCTCCGTTTCTCTTTCATGTTAATTACAAATTGCATTGCTTTTGTTTCTCTTTGCGGGCGCTTATTTATTTTCACGACTCTGTCCATTAGAACTAATTTGCAACATGAGACGTAAATAATTGGATTTGTCTCCGCGGTTGTCGCAGTTGAGGAACATTCTGTTATTGATTTTGGTCGTTGTTTTGTGTGGGGCTGAGTTCGCAAGATTTCTTGGGATATTTGTTCTTTTTTTTGTTTTGTGTTTTCGGTTGCGCCATTCACTGTGTTGTAGGCAAGGAGATAAAACAGTTTGCGACTGCTACCGGAATTGTTTGCCTGTGCTTTTATGCCTGTTTGACCCCAGTTTAACCTTTGACCTTCTGATGATCTTTTCTCTCCTTGGTCACAGTACGGCCGGACCCAGAGTGACTGGTCTGTCCTCGTGTAACCAAGACACAGTGGTGTGGGTATCTGGGACAAGCACACACAAACCGTATATGCATATACGCAGACATACATGCACACACACACACACGTGTAACCTCTATATCAGTACAATGTTGTATGTGGGTAAGCTCTTTTAAATGTGCAATAATCTTTCTCAGATTGCAGTATACTGGATGTTCAGTTTGAAATCCCATAGGGTCAGTAGCAATATTATTCCACTCTAACTCTGCTCGAAATGTGCACGACTTCCCCGTTCACACGCCCTGCGCAGAACTGACCCACAGACGGTGCAGATCTCAACAGTCTGCCCTGGTGTGGCAGCCCCGCTAAAGGGTTCACTCTAAAATATGACCAGCAGAAGATTGAGAGGAGTAACGTTAGCAATGACCAGCAACTCACGTTAAACCACTTTGACTCAACAGACCTTTAAAAGGGGTCATGTTACACAGGCAGATGTTATGTAGTTCAGGATCGTTACATGCAAGTGTGTGTTTGAACCGCGTCATGCGAAAAAACGTTCTTTTTGACTATGGTATTTCTATTTTGAATAGAGCGTTTTAGAATTTTATTTTCGAACAAATATAACAGTTTTAAAGTGAGCTTAAATGGCGGACCAAGTTTCTCAAGGAAAGCGCTTTAGTACAGCTAAAGGAGTATGATTAATGAATTCTAAGAGGGCACTGGAAATAACCCTTGATATATCAGAGTGAGAGAGATCCCTGACGTCTGAAGCTCGGAACCTAGAGTGGCAGAATGATACACAAACCACTGGTATCAAAGAAAGCACAAGTCGAAGTAGCACTACAGGCAGTAGTAATATCATTCCATGCCAGTTGCTGTGCGCGAACAAGTGTGTGGCGTTTAATGTCAAAATGTATGCTATATCTACGATCTGTTGATAGTGATATCTTATCAAACATAATGCTGGCCGTTTGTGTGGTGATGTACTATCTTTGACCAATGTCTGTAATTTACTGTAGACCTGTATTGCCTTGATTGACAGATATCTCTCTATCTGTACCTAGAAAGTGAAGCACAATATCTGTTTTATGTCAAGTTCTATATATACTTAGATGGAAGAGATATATTTATGTCATCGATGCAATGCGTCGAGTGATACAATATTGCCTGTTCTGTTGATCCAAATAATAAATACGCACCGAAACATTTGTGTCTACTGCATTATGTTCAGTGTGTGTGTGTGTGTGTGTGTGTGTGTGTGTGTGTGTGTGTGTGTGTGTGTGTGTTTGTGAGTGTGTACCCTTGTGTGTGTGGTTCCCCAGGGCAGGGCCCATGGTTCCTGGCTGAGCTGCCTCCCAGTGAAAATAGGGCTGTTTGGTGCTGGTTCCAGCCCTGTGCCCTGCGGCAGGCTGGTATAGCGCCCAGCACACACATCTTACCAACTTACCCCATGGTACAGCTCCCAGCTCCCAAGGCCTTAGATACAGTACTTTTCCCCTTGTACTGTAGTCCTTTTTAACTGGCTGTTGATCGCATGCAGGACAGGAAACTGTAAACAAATTCCCCAACATATGTCTGTTTGCAGGAGCATACTTCTCCTTTCCATCCCATCTCCTTCTCCCTCTTCTCCCTCTTGACTCTAAGGATACATCTCATCTCCCTCTATTCTCTCTCTCTTCTCTCTCTTAGTCCTCTCCATCATCTCTTTCTTTTCTCTCCTTCCCCTCTTTATTGTCACTCTTCTTCTGTTTTCTTCTTTGCCTCCCTGCAGAGTGCCTTGGAGCGAGGAGCTTACACCCACCCACCCCTCTCTCTCTCTCTCTCTCTCTCTCTCTCTCTCTTTCTTTCTATTCAATTTTCAATTTAAGGGCTGCATTGGCATGGGAAACATATGTTTACATTGCCAAAGCAAGTGAAATAGTTAATAAACAATACAAAATGAACAGTAAACATAACACTCACAAAAGCTTCAAAAGAATAAAGACATCCCTCTCTGTCTGTCTCACACCCCAGGGTGGTATCTTAGTTTCCAGATCTGCCTGTGCTTTAGCCAAGTCCTCCAATTTTCCTTGTCAAGCTATACATGTACCTGATCTTGTAGTGTTTTTGTGGATTGCAGTATACTGTAGTATTTACTGTAGTGTTTTTGCAGACATTACTGTAGTATTTACTGTAGTGTTTTTGTTTTATTATCTTTGACATAGAATACTAAAAGAAAAGGTTTCGTAACCTGTAGGTCGGTAGGACTGGGTTCTGAACGGAGAGTTCAGAGCTTCTGCTCTTTTCTATAACCTGTAGGGAACACAATATATGGTCTATACTTGGAATGTAGGTTTCTCACTTATGTGTGCCACAAATTGGGATATGGGGGAGGGAAATGGGCAAGGTATATGCAAATTAAATACTGCAGTATTTACTATAGTATTTTCTGTGTGTGTTTTTGCGGACTGTAATGTTTTTGCAGACATTACTGTAGTATTTACTACTGAGTGTTTTTGCTGATAATACTGTAGTTTTTACTATAGTATTCTCCAGTATACTACAACATTCTATACTAAGTACTACACCTTATTGAGGGATACTAGTGTGTAGTATAATATTCTACAGTATACTACAGTTTACTACAGAATACTATACTAAGTACTGTAGTTTTCTATAGTAGACTGTAGTATTTTTTCATGTGGGTCTCCTGGGGTGTCGTTGCCCTACACCCAGGGACAAGCAAGGACCCTGTCCACCCTCCTCCGCTCTTCTCCTCCTCTCCTCCTCCTCTTAGCCTGAAGATAAGATGATGTTTTAATTGTCACATCTTATTTAGACAGCAGTGACATTCACTAGGGGACAGCACAGAGTGGAGGGGCGGGCCAGAGTAATCAGAGGAGATGAGAGAAAGAGAGAGATAGAGAAAGAAACCGCTGGCGCCCAGTCATCAAGCAGCTGCAGCAAGCGGAATTTAGCTCTGAGCGCTCTCCCTCCCCTCCCTCTGTCGTTTTTCTCATCGCCGCTCCTTCTCTCCCACAGCCAGGGCATGATCTGATTTGACAAGCACGACGCTGTCATCTTGAGTTTGTCCAATTTGAAATGCTAATTAATGAACTCGCAGCCACTTTGTGTTTCGTTTCGCTCGCCGCTGTTGTTTGTCTTTGCCATTTGTCTTCTCTTTACCCTTTCTCCTTCCCCTCTGCTCTTTCTTAGGCTGGAACTTCAGACCCTGGTCTGTGTCTGAGACGCAGATAGTGGAGGAAGATGGTATCGGGGTATTTGGCACCATGATGAGTCACACAGGGTCGGGGACAAACAGACGTCACGATTGAGACAAACAGAGGTGTCACGATTGAGACAAACAGAGGTGTCACGATTGAGACAGAGGTGTCACGATTGAGACAAACAGAGGTGTCACGATTGAGACAGAGGCATCATGATTGAGACAAACAGAGGCGTCATGATTGAAACAAAGAGAGGCGTCATGATTTGAGACAAACAGAGGCGTCACGATTGAGACAAACAGAGGTGTCACGATTGAGACAGAGGTGTCACGATTGAGACAAACAGAGGTGTCACGATTGAGACAGAGGTGTCACGATTGAGACAAACAGAGGCGTCACGATTGAAACAAAGAGAGGTATCATGATTGAACACAAACCTCTCTGATTGAGAGAGCTAATGGCTGGGAGTAATGGTACTCTACGGCCATGCCCCACATCGCCAGCAGGTGGAGGTAGCAGCGTACAGCAGCTGTGGTTACCGCCACTGATCCGTCCGTCACAGCATCAGAACCAGCCTGCCTCATGTTCCTCATTTCCCCATTTCTGGGATCTTGGATCGCTGCCAATCAGAATGAAAATGGATGTAGAAGTAATGTATGTCATGGCTGTCTTAATACCCTAATACAGTGATCAAATCGTTTAATCACAAATCATCATCATCTCCCTCTCCCCTCTCTGTTAAACTCTGCTGTTACATTCAAATGTATTTTATATATATTTATTTTAAATAAGAGCCTCTGTGTGTGATTAAGAGGAGATTTAAGAGCTCTGACAGACAGACAGCTCCTAGCCTAGCTCTCCCTGTCTGATGCCGTGTGATGGGTTTTGTTAGCACCCGGGACAGAACGTTGGGTGTCAGTTGTAGAGATGACATTATATCAACGTTATCCTCGCCTCACACATGTTATCTGCCTTAACAGAGTTTTAGGGAGTTTTAACTCCCAGCGCTGCTTAAGGGCTTAAGGATGGAGGGATGGCGGTAATGCAGGGATAGACGGATAGAGATCACTCTTGTCTCTTCACTCACAGTCACACTAAAGGCTACTGTGGTTTGTGTGACATGCCAATTGTCCTAGCCACAAAACAGACCGGTTATATAATACTCAGATTCCACTGACTTCAGATCTGTTGATAAAGGTCTAAGTGATTTCTATTAGTATTGTCAAGGTCCAAAATGTAGAACAATCCTACTAGGCACAGACGTCAATTCAGCGTCTATTCCACGTTGGTTCAACGCAATTTCATTGAAATGACGTTGGAAACGACGTTGATTCAACCAGTGTGTTCCCAGTGGGATGGAACCATGCCATTGTTCAGTTGTAGGCGTTTCAGATTGTTATTCCTCTTCATTCATTGCCATATACAGCCGTCTCAGTGCATCACCCCCTGGCCAACGCTACACTGTCCCGCTCCATCTCTCCACCTCATCCCTCACTTCCTCCCTCGCTTCAGGGACACAACACAGACACAGAAGAAAAGGGGTCTAATGTGGGGATCCAAATATTTTCCATGTCTTGTGAGTTGGGGAACATATTAGTGATGAGGATTTGATTCCGTTTTTCATGCGCTATTTCTGTCCTGCACCTGAACCAATGGGAAGCGTGTATATTTTATTTTCCAAAGGGTCATGATAAACTGGCAGTGGAGTTTTGTGTGTGTGTGTGAGAGTGTTTCTGTCTCTGTGTGTCTGTGTGTGTGTTTCTGTCTCTGTGTGTCTGTGTGTGTGTTTGTGTGTGTGTGTGTTCGTGTGTGTGTGTGAGAGTGTGTGTGCGTGAGAGTGTTTCTATCTGTGTGTGTGTGTGTGTTCGTGTGTGTTCGTGTTTGTGTGTGTGTGTGTGTGTGTGTGTGTGTGTGTGTGTGTGTGTGTGTGTGTGTGAGAGAGAGAGAGAGAGAGAGACGAGTCCTGATGGTGAGTAATGTTCTCCAGGCCTGGCGGCTGGCACTGCTCTGTCTCCCTGCAGGTGGGCATGAGTCACCATACACACACACACACGCACAGAGACAGAAACACTCTCACACACACACACAGAGACAGAAACACTCTAACACACACACACACAGAGACAGAAACACTCTCTCTCACACACACACACACACACACACACACACACACACACACACACACACACACACACACACACACACACACACACCACTCTGCCAGAAGAGAAGCCACCCAGAGCGCCTTGACCACCTCAGCCTCCTTCCTCTCACTCACTCTTTCCCTCAGTTTCTGTCCCTCTTGTTTTGCTCTTTCCCTCTCTGCTCCGCTCCTCTCTGCTCTTTTTCTCCCTCCCTCCCTCCCTCCCTCCCTCCCTCCCTCCCTCCCTCCCTCCCTCCCTCCCTCCCTCCATCATCAGTCACTCATATCTTATAGAGTCATATTTAATGGTCTATGTGCTGTACAACACTAAGAACCAGCTGTAAATCAATGTTGTTTAAGAGATGACTTCTCTCTAGGTTGATGGATTCATCCATCAATAGAACACAGTATTTTATAGTCGGCTGATTGGTGTGTGTGTGTGTGTGTGTGTGTGTGTGTGTGTGTGTGTGTGTGTGTGTGTGTGTGTGTGTGTGTGTGTGTGTGTGTGTGTGTGTGTGTGTGTGTGTGTGTGTGTGTGTGTGTGTGTGTGTGTGTGTGTGTGTGTATGTATGTAAATGTGTGTTTGTTTTAAGTACCATAACATACATGGGCTTGGCAGTGTATAGCTGCCTCTAAGTGCCGATAAAACGGTTAAACACTGTAATTGTAATTTACTCCCAGCTGTGCTGATATTCCCAAGAGAGGTAACACCACTCGACATACACACACACTCACACACACTCACACACAATCACTCGTCTCGTCCTCTGCATGTTTTAAAAGGCTCCAATTGTAAAGAAGACACCACACACAGCAGTTCCTCTCTCCATATTCAACATCTCTCCCCTGCAGAGTCAGTGGTTTGACCTTTACATGGGAATAGACTTCAGTCCTCTCCACTCTCTGACTACCACTGTGGCCTGGCACACCCTGCTGGGAGTTGAGGGTCCCTACTGGTCTTTTAGGGTGCGTCCCAAATGCCACCTTATTTGCTTTACAGTGCACTACTTTCCCTACATAGTGCACTACTTTCCCTTTATAGTGCCCTATTTTCCCTTTATAGCGCACTACCTTTGGTCAGAATTAGTGCACTCTAAAGGGAATAGGGTGCCATTTGGGACATAGTCTTACCGGGTCCTACTGGTATTTTAGGGGCCACAGGGTTAGAGCGGTAGCTGTGATTTATCGTGATTCATCCCATCTGCTATGAACTAAAGAATAGCAGAGCTGGTTACAGAGTCAAAGGGACTCTTTCTCTTAATGAAGATAGAAGTTACCTTGCTCCTACGATCTCTGTGAAAGTGCAATCTCAGAGTAATGACTATATGTGTGCATGTGTGGGTAGCGTTTGATTGCAGACTCAGGTTCTTTTGTTTGTGTGTGTGTGTGTGTGCGCATGTGTGTTTGTGCTTGTGAATGCATGTGTGTGGTCTCTCACCCCTCATATCAATATTGCACTATGCCATGGGGCAGCTCAGGGACTGAGTTACTTTGCTCTCCTCCTTTATCTCTCTTCTCCTTCTCTCCTCTTCTCCCTCTTCTTCCTCCTCCACGTCCTCTCTCGCTCCCCTCCTGAACCTTCAGCCTTGTTTACTGTCAGCCTCCCTTCACTCCCACAGAGAGTACTAACACAATAGCAGCCTAACCGTACAGAGAACACTCTCTTAGTCAGAACATCCGTTCCCATTAGTTAGTTCAGATGAAACATCAATGAAATGCCATTTCACAGAACTCCTCTTTGAATCGACTGTGACCCCGCATGTTCAGGTAGCTTCACAGTGAGATGACCAATGTCAGCTGTAGACAATGCCAGCTGGAAGCAGGGTTGTAACCTTGTGTGTTCCAGGCTTTGAGGCGAGCGGAGTGTGAGGAGATGTGAGAAGAAGAAAAACACAGGGAGCTTGGACAGGGCCAGGGACAAATAGTAATGAAGACCTATCTTTGTTTTCTCTTGGAGCTACAGAGTTATGGAAACTGCTGCCGTACACAGATGCAGACCCATTCCTTTGTCTTGCCTCCCGTGACCTCTTCTGATGTTCTCAGACCTGTGGTTGGAGGCTGAATAGCAGCAGATCGTTGTGTTTTCTTCCTATTAGCTATAAAAGCATCAATAGCCCCATCCCTCCTACCTACCTACCTACCTACCTACCTACCTACCTACCTACCTACCTACCTACCTACCTACCTACCTACCTACCTACCTACCTACCTACCTACCTACCTACCTATCTATCTATCTATCTATCTATCTATCTATCTATCTATCTATCTATCTATCTATCTATCTATCTATCTATCTATCTATCTATCTAGGTAGGTAGAACACTACCTCTCTCTCTCTCTCTCTCTCTCTCTCTCTCTCTCTCTCTCTTCTGGTTGATTCTCCATTTGTCCTCTCTTCCCTTCTCTTCTCTTCTGTGTGTGTGTGTGTCTGTGTTGTCAGCATAGCTAATCTGTTCCAGTGTCACTGCTGTTAATCCCTGCTGTAGGATGACACTGTGTCTCTCTTTTAACCTCTCTGCTGTGACAGGGACAGACGGGGGAGGGGGGAGGTAGAGAGAAATAAAAAGATGGAGAGAAGAGCTCTAGCAGGAGCGAGAAGGGGATGGAGAGGGGGAGGGAGAGAGATTGAGGGATAACGGGAAGGCAAGACAGTCAGAGTGAAAGGGAGAGGTTAGTTAAGAGAGGAAGGGGGGTTACCCCACGGCAGTGTTTCCTGATGTTTAAATGAAGACCACATACTGTACCTCTCCTCTATGTCACTAAAACAACAGAGCTGTCTCCGTCTGAGGATTTATGAATGTAGGCAGAGAGAGAGGGTGTGGGGGTTCACTTAAACGGCCCATTGTGTGTGCGTGTCTCATTGTGTGTGTGTGTATCTGGACTATATTTGTGTGTGTGTGCGTGTGTCTACCATGTCTGCCCGTGTGTGTGTGTGTGTGTGCATGTGTGTGCGTGTGTGCATGTGTGTGCGTGTTTGTGTATGTGTGTGTGTAAAAGCGTTGCGGTGGCGAGGGTTAACTGAGCTGCTCTGTCAGTGCAGTTTGATTAGGTGATCTCAGCTTCATATTCCCCACAGGAGAATAAAGAGCAGCTATTTCCTCTGCAAACACAGAGCAGGACAAAGGAGCCATTGACGGGAGTGGGGGGCCTCTGAAGGCCCTCTCCGAACCCCCCAGCCCCAGGCTCTGTTAGTGGGGCCTGACGCGACCTGTGTGAAATTGTATGTTTGTGAATCTGTGTGTGTGCACTTGCATGTGAGGGTAGGAATAGGACTGTGTGTGTCTGTGTGTGTGTGTGTGTGTGTGTGTGTGTGTGTGTGTGTGTGTGTGTGTGTGTGTGTGTGTGTGTGTGTGTGTGTGTGTGTGTAGGACTGACTGGGCCCAGGCAAAGACAACATTACTCACGGTGCCCACAGCCCTGGTCCTGGCTAGTACTGCTGACTGAGGCTGGGTAAGGCAGAGAGGAGAAACACTCCCCCCAGACTGTTTACTGTATAAGGGACACACTAGACTAGAGGTGGGGCCCAAGACTAGAGTTTGACGTGTGGTGCACTGAGATCAGCTTTACATACAGTACAGACGCACACACACCCCTTCCCCACACACACCTAAAACATAAATCCGTATGAAACAAAATCCATACTGTATGTGTGTGTTAGGGTGGTAATACAGCAGGGGTATATAGAGATTAGGACGATAGTATTACTGTAACAACATTGGCCTGTTTTATTGTTATTGACTGTAATTGCCAATATTTTCCTTTTTTAATGAGGGCTTCACATAAAAGCTAAACAAAAATCACCAATGACCTGCTGTGATTGTGAGTAGACAGAAACGGCTGAAATGCACTTAACCGAAGCATTCCAACGTGAATTCCAGTGAATGTGAGTTAATATGGCCATAACTACATTACAGGGACAGCAGTCAGACATATTCAGTGGCCGGGGTTTGGCTGGACTCCCAGAGACTGCGAGGGAGCGAGCGAGCGAGGGAGGGAGGGAGGGCGGGAGCGAGGGAGAGGAATGTATGTAGAGATAGAGAAGAGAGAAGGGGACAGAGAAATACAGTGCCTTCGGAAAGTATTCAGACCCCTTTACTTTTTCCACATTTTGTTAGGTTATAGCCTCATTGTAAAATTGATTACATTGTTTTTTCCCACTCATCAATCCACACACAATACCCCATAATGACAAAGCAAAAACAGGTTTTTAGACATTTTTGCTAATAAAAAAAAGAACTGAAATATCACATTTACATAAGTATTCAGACCCTTTACTCAGTACTTTGCTGAAGCACCTTTGGCAGCGATTACTACAGCCTTGAGTCTTCTTGGGTATGACGCTACAAGCTTGGCACACCTGTATTTGGGGAGTTTCTCCCATTCTTCTCTGCAGATGCTCTCAAGCTATGTCAGCTTGGAATGGGAGCGTTGCTGCACAGCTATTTTCAGGTCTCTCCAGAAATGTTCGATCGGGTTCAAGTCCGGGCTCTGTCTGGGCCACTCAAGGACATTCAGAGACTTGTCCCGAAGCCACTCCTGTGTTGTATTGGCTGTGTGCTTAAACTCGTTGTCTTGTTGGAAGGTGAACCTTCACCCCAGTTTGAGGTCCTGAGCACTATGGAGCAGGTTTTCATCAAGGATCTCTCTGTACTTTTCTCTGTTCATCTTTGCCTCGATCCTGACTAGCCTCCCAATCTCTACCTCTGAAAACTTTCCTAAAAAGGCCTGATTGGTGGAGTATTACAGAAATTGTTGTCCGTTCTTGGATCATCTCCCACCTCCACAGAGGAACTTTATAGCTCTGTCAGAGTGACCATGGGTTCTTGGTCACCTCACTGACCAAGGCCTTTCTCCCCCGATTGCTCAGTTTGGCTGGGCGGCCAGCTCTAGGAAGAGTCTTGGTGGTTCCAAACTTCTTCCATTTAAGAATGATGGAGGCCACTGTGTTCTTTGGGCCTTCAATCATGACATTCTTTGGTACCCTTCCCCAGATCTGTGCCTTGACACAATCCTGTCTCGGAGCTCTGCAGACAATTCCTTCGACCTCATAGCTTGGTTTTTGCTCTGACATGCACTGTCAACTGTTGGACCTTATGTAGGCAGGTGTGTGCCTTTCCAAATCATGTCCAATCAATTTAATTTACCACAGATGGACTCCAATCAAGTTGTAGAAACATCTCAAGAATGATCTCATAGCAAAGGGTCTGAATACTTATGTAAATAAGGTTTTTCTGTTTTTTATTTTTTATACATTACATGTTTTCGCTTTGTCATTAATGGGTATTGTGTGTAGATTGCTGAGGATAATTTCAAAAAAATCAATTTTAGATAAGGCTGTAACTTAACAAAATGTGGGAAAAGTCAATGGGTCTGAATACTTTCCGAAGGCACTGTATATAAAGATAATAGGGGCAGCTCTAGCCAGACAGAGACAAAATGAGAGAGGATATTTTGTTTTTAATTTTAGTTTTACATTTTAGTCATTTAGCAGATGCTCTTCTCCAGAGCGACTTACATGAGCAATTAGAGTTAAGTGCCTTGCTCAAGGGCACAGAAATATTGTTCACCTAGTTGGCTCGGGGATTCGAACCAGCTTGTTTTTGGTTACTGGCCCAATGCTAGAATACCTTTAACAGGTTATCCCAATTCAGACCAGGGTCTCTTTTTAAATGATGCCCTGTGTTATAACAATCAACAAACCAAACATTTTAAACAGATAAAATTGCATACAGAGCCGAAATTCTATACACAGAAAAATGATTTGATTTTACAAGTACATTTCACAATGAACAGGTCCTATATTAAAGTCTTAAAGTGACCCAATGAAATCAGGAAACCAAGCTCTAATATTTGCTGAAGGTCATTCCAGAAATGAGGAGCACTAGAACTAAAAACACTAATTAGAACCATGTAGGGTTCTTTAGTTGGTCCCTATAGGGAAACTCTTTTTGCAGAGGATTCTACCTAGAACCCTCTATTGTAGTGTTCTTCCTAGAACCCCCCGTATATTGTTCTACCTCGAACCCTATATGTAGGGTTCTGCTCATAACCCTCTATTAAGGGTTCTACCAATAACCATTTTGTAATCTCAAGGTTCTTCCTAGAACCATCTGTGAATGGTTCCACAAGCCTTATTATCCTTCAAAATGTATTTCTTTATGACAATACATAACATATATCATAAGGCCTTTCTTTGAGACCCTAGTTATACCCTGACATAGTGGTGTTGGGAAACTCCTGGTTTACAAGCCACATCAGGCCTGCAAGTCATGATGGTGACAGGTGTGCGCCATAACGAGCAGCCTGGTGACCTAGAGGCGGAGAGGGAGCACACATGACAGTACGACGCGCAGCTCCAGCCGCAGGACGCCGACCAGAATGACGATCCCGGGGTTCAGGAGCGGACTGGCCACCTCTGCTGAGGAGCGGGAAACCTGTTAGTCCGGCAGAGACGCGGGAGCATGGCGACCTAGAGCGCCGGAGAGAGCATACCTGACGGTACCCCCTCCCCGGTGCGTTCGGCTCCAGCCGCAGGACGCCAACCAAAGGGACGATCCCGGGGATCAGGAGTGGACCGGTCACCCCTGCTGATGTGCGGGATCCTGTCGCCGGCTGGGTGCTGGAACGTGACAGACCGGCTGAGGCAGGGGAGCCTGGGCAGCCGGCTGAGGCATGAGAGCCTGACGAGCCGGAGGAAGCAGGGGAGACTGGTGATCCGGTGAAGGCATGAAAGCCCGACGAACCGGCGGAGGCAGGGGAGTCTGGCGATCTGTCTCAGGAGGCGTCATTCTTTAACGTGTGCGCTGAGAGTCGGCAAGCAAGTTCAGGGAGTGAGTGTTTAAATAAATAAACATGACACAAAACAAGAAAACACGAACAACGCACAGACATGACACTAGAACAGAAACAATAACGCCTGGGGAAGGAACCAAAGGGAGTGACATATAAACTCAGCAAAAAAAGAAACGTCCCTTTTTCAGGACCCTGTCTTTCAAAGATAATTCATAAAAATCCAAATAACTTCACAGATCTTCATTGTAAAGGGTTTAAACACTGTTTCCCATGTTTGTTCAATGAACCATAAACAATTAATGAACATGCACCTGTGGAACGGTCGTTAAGACACTAATAGCTTACAGACGGTAGGCAATTAAGGTCACAGTTATGAAAACTTAGGACACTAAAGAGGCCTTTCAACTGACTCTGAAAAACACCCCCAAAAAATGCCTAGGGTCCCTGCTCATCTGCGTGAACGTGCCTTAGGCATGCTGCAAGGAGGCATGAGGACTGCAAATGTGGCCAGGGCAATAAATTGCAATGTCTGTACTGTGGGATACCAAAAGACAGCGCTACAGGGAGACAAGACGGACAGCTGATCATCCTCGCAGTGGCAGACCATGTGTAACAACACCTGCACATCCGAACATCATACCTGCAGGACAGGTACAGGATGGCAACAACAACTGGCCGAGATACACTAGGAATACACAATCCCTCCATCAGTGCTCAGACTGTCCGCAATAGGCTGAGAGAGGCTGGACTGAGGGCTTGTAGGCCTGTTGTAAGGCAGGTCCTCACCAGACATCACCAGCAACAACATCGCCTATGGGCACAAACCCACCGTTGCTGGACCAGACAGGACTTGCAAAAAGGGTTCTTCACTGACGAGTCGCGGTTTTGTCTCACCAGGGGTGATGGTCGGATTCGCGTTTATCGTCGAAGGAATGAGCTTTACACCGAGGCCTGTACTCTGGAGCGGGATTGATTTGGAGGTGGAGGGTCCGTCATGGTCTGGGGCGATGTGTCACAGCATCATCGGACTGAGCTTATTGTCATTGCAGGCAACGCTGTGCATTACAGGGAAGACATCCTCCTCCCTCATGTGGTACCCTTCCTGCAGGCTCATCCTGACATGACCCTCCAGCATGACAATGCCACCAGCCATACTGCTCGTTCTGTGCGTGATTTCCTGCAAGACAGGAATGTCAGTGTTCTGCCATGGCCAGCGAAGAGCCCGGATCTCAATCCCATTGAGCACGTCTGGGACCTGTTGGATCGGAGGGTGAGGGCTAGGGCCATTCCCCCCAGAAATGTCCGGGAACTCGCAGGTGCCTTGGTGGAAGAGTGGGGTAACATCTCACAGCAAGAACTGGCAAATCTGGTGCAGTCCATGAGGAGGAGATGCACTGCAGTACTTAATGCAGCTGGTAGCCACACCAGAAACTGAGTGTTCCTTTTGATTTTGACCCCCCCTTTGTTCAGGGACACATTATTCCATTTCTGTTAGTCACATGTCTGTGGAATATGTTCAGTTTATGTCTCAGCTGTTGAATCTTATGTTCATACAAATATTTACACATGTTAAGTTTGCCGAAAATATATGTAGTTGACAGTGAGAGGACATTTCTTTTTTTGCTGAGTTTATAAGGAAGGTAATCAGGGAGTTGATGGAGTCCAGGTGAGTCTGAAGATGAGCAGGTGCGCGTAACGATGGTGACAGCTATACGCACACGTGACAGCCAGCATGGGGAAAATTGAATACTGAGACTACCTTAATCATCTGAACTGGAAAAACCATCTCAGTAATGGGTGTAATAAGTCCAACTACTAACAGATTGGATTATTTATCGAAAAATGTATGGTTTTTATCTTTGTGTAGCATAATATTAATCAACCAATCAATGTACATGCAAAAGCACAGATATAAAAAAACTATTCCGAAATTCACCCTGCAATGCCTTCCAAAGAACTGTTATTGCCTTCCAAAGAATCCTTCTTGCCTTCCAAAGAATCACCAAAGAACCCTTTCATCCAAAAACGGTTCTTAGGATGTTTAAGGTTCTAGGTAGAACCCTTTGCCTTACAAAGAACCCTTGTCTTCCAAAAAGGGTTCTTCAGATCAAAACAGTTCTGGGTAGAACCCTATCCCTCCGCAAATAACCCTTTTGGAAGTGGAGGCCTTTTTTCTAAGATACTGCCATCCATTTGTACTGCCATCCCACATTGTTTATGAAAATGTATAACACTCCAAAATATACCGTAACCCTAAAGATCTTTATTTATTAAATGCATTTAAGTTATGGCCTGAATGGCCTAGTGTAACATGAACTCCTTGTTGGATGCTGCTGGTGTTTTTGTTGGGAAACGTTATGAGAAAGTTATTTTCTGATAATGCCTACTTTTTAGTTGACAGTTGACAGCCATAGAGGGAGTTTTTTCTAAGAACATGGAAAAGTAGCCTACTTTGGGTGCTTGTATGATATTCACTAGATCTCCAGGATAGAAGGGAAGTGAGGTAGATTGGGACTTGTAGAAGAACTGCTTTGTAAACAAATAAGAGCTAACGCTGAGGTCTTCCGGAGGATGGCCAGCCCATTCACAATCAATAAGAAAGTCCTAATCTATGTTTGAGATAATACAATAATGTTATCTGAGGAACAAGCATAAAGGGTTTCTCTCTTTTATTCTTCCTTTGTCCTCTCTTTCTTCCCTCTCTCTCATTGATCCTTGAACACAATGTTCTGCTGTTCATTGTATATCATCCAGCCATTAATACATCTTCCTCAGCCTCAAACACATGTGAAGCTCTTGCTCTTCTCTCTCTCCTCTCTACAGCAAGAGGTTAATAGAGGGGCAACCGGTAATGTAGGTCTGTTAGTGAATGACAGGCTGCTGCCTCACTGGGCCTCACACAACAGCTGGGGGCTGATAGATAGATAGAGAGATAGATAGATGGATAGATAGACAGATGAGACTGATCTCCCTCTGGACTCCCTGCTCTGGTCAAAAGTAGGGCACTATATATGGAATAGGGTGCCATTTCAGACTCAGCCATAGAGGGAGTTATTTGGAGAAAATTCCTGTGCATTTGTTCCGGAGTAGAATTGCCAAGAGCCCAGTGATTCTGCTAATGTCTCTGTGAAAGCCACAATCTGCCAACAAAACCCTGCTTGGCGGGTCAAAAGCCTTTCAGCGGCGTTACAAGAAACCAACAAAACGTTCCAACTGACACCCTATACCGTTTACAGTCCCTATGAGCCCTGGTCAAAAGTAGTAAACTATATAGGGAATACACTCTTAGAAAAAAGGGTGCTATCTAGAACCTAAAAGGGTTCTTCGGCTGTCCCCATAGGAGAACCCTTTGCAGAACCCTTTACACAGAGGGTTCTACATGGAACCCAAAATTGTTCTAACTGGAGACAAAAAAAGTTCAAGCTGGAACCAAAAAGGGTTCTCCTATGGGGACAGCCGAAGAACCCATTTTTTCTAAGAGTGTATGCTATTGGAGAAAAGCCTTCGTGCTTGCTTCTAGAGGCAAGCTCTAGATTGTTACCATTACCTTTGGAGAAAATAGACAAAATAAATGATGAATGTGGTTATTTCCTATTCAATTGGACTGCCCCCTTTGCATGATCAAAACTGGATTGTGTTCAGATATTTTGTTTCTATTACTGAGAGCGAGAGAGAGAGCGGGAGAGCGGGAGAGCGGGAGAGCAGAGAGAGAGAGAGAGAGAGAGAGAGAGAGAGAGAGAGAGAGAGAGAGAGAGAGAGAGAGAGAGAGAGAGAGAGAGAGAGAGAGAGAGAGAGAGAGAGAGAGAGAGAGAGAGAGAGAGAGAGAGAGAGAGAGAGAGATTAATCTTTGTGTGACAGACCATGTTGCTGTGTCAGGTTCCTGTTTGTGTCTTTTCCATTGAGGTGGTGATGTGAAGGATGTGTGCGTGCAGGTTTGCTTGTGTATAGTTTGTGTATGTAGGTATACTGTGTGCGTGTGTATCCCTCTGTCTCCTGGCACACACTAAATAAAGCTGTGTTCAGACTGTGAGGCTGGGCTGGTTCCGGTGGCCCGTATTCAGATCTATATTAAGGCTGTGGGACTGAGGACTGGGTTTTCGGGCTGTGGTCGGGCAGGGGCTCTGTGTGGCTGGGAAATACAGAGGCCCCTAGGGACCTACCTGGAAAACAATGTGATTAACCACATGCACTCACACAGCCCACACACCTCTGTCTACCGGAGAGTTAGAGTATCAGCGACAGGAAGTCCCACACAGCCATTTCCTGTTGGGTCCAGGAACAATGGCCATTGTCGCTATGGCGACTCGGTGAGCTGATATGGTGTGACCTCACCTCCGTACACCCATGTACCATTGAAGGGCGATAGTGTGTGTGTATTCTCCATTGAAGGGCGATAGTGTGTGTGTATTGTCCATTGAAGGGCGATAGTGTGTGTGTATTCTCCATTGAAGGGCGATAGTGTGTGTGTATTCTCCATTGAAGGGCGATAGTGTGTGTGTATTCTCCATTGAAGGGCGATAGTGTGTGTGTATTCTCCATTGAAGGGTGATAAATTGCCCATCCTTTAAATAGAGCGAGCGATGAAAGATTGACTAGGATGTGGAGCCGCATAAATACGAAAAACAAAACAGAGCAAAACAAAAAAGGTTTCAAAACAGCATTGCTGTCCAAAACTCAGAAAGGCTCATTTGTCTGACAGGTTGATGTTTATCCATTTTTTTAAGGTCTCTGTATCCAAAATGTCTCTATCATTCTGGTCAACCCCAGTGTGACTGTTTCAGAGATGGGTTGTTGATAGGCCTTCACTGAATTTTTTTTTACTCTTGATACTGCACCCACTGTCATCATAAAGATGATGTGAGGGCCTGTGTGTGTGTGTGTGTGTGTGTGTGTGTGTCTGTGTGTTTCAGTAGCTCTCTGTCCCCATCTGGAGTCAGCAGCTGCTGTCAGGATGCTTCTGGGGATTAAACTCTTCACACAATCTGTTTCTCCACCTCTCCATCTCTCTACCTCCATCACTGTACCACTACATCCTTGCATCTCTCCGCGTATATCAGTCTACGTCTGTCACTCCAACTCTCTACCTATGATTCTCTCCATCTCTCTACCTCAATGACTCCACCTCTCCATCTCACTACCTCAATGACTCTACCTCTCCATCTCTCTACCTCAATGACACTACCTCTCCATCTCTCTACCTCAATGACTCCACCTCTCCATCTCTCTACCTCCTTCCCTTCACTGTCACACCATCTCTTTCCCTCCACCTCTCCATCTCTCTACCTCAATGACACTACCTCTCCATCTCTCTACCTCAATGACACTACCTCTCCATCTCTCTACCTCAATGACACTACCTCTCCATCTCTCTACCTCAATGACTCCACCTCTCCATCTCTCTACCTCAATGACACTACCTCTCCATCTCTCTACCTCAATGACACTACCTCTCCATCTCTCTACCTCCTTCCCTTCACTGTCACACCATCTCTTTCCCTCTATCTCTCCATCTCTAACTGATCCCGATAGGACCTAGGGTAGAACTCAATGGAGTTGGAGGGACATCAAATGTGTGTCTGTATGTGTTCTGCGTGTGCTTGAGTGTGTTTTTGCATTCTGTTCTGTAATGCGTGTGTATGCGTGTTAATGTGAGTGTGTGTGTGTGGCTTTGGGGGTGATTGAGTTTTATCCCACTGCCACAGAGGATGTGTCATTCTGACTTCTTTGTTCAGTGTAGCAGAGCCTTGTCGCTATGACTCTGTGTGTGTGTGTGTGTGTGTGTGTGCCATGTGCCTGTGTGTTTTCACCCGCTGTCGGCTTTAGTTATTAGTCACTCAGTCTGTCTCGAGACGCCTATTTTCTTCAAATCATTTCTAAGTAATAAATCCATAAGCAGACAGATGTAAGCTGGGGACCAAATACACCCATATATAAGACATCTACTATATTAGACATATATCTCTCTGGATGCTTGATGTTAGCTGATGAGGAAGAAGTGCAGTCAAATTCCTCTCTGTAAAATCCTCCAGAGATTTAGCTATTCTCATTCCTCCACATGTGTTGGACTGTTAAGACAGAGGCTAAGTAAAATATGTCTGTTCTAACTACTTAACGTGTGTATCCTCTTCTAAATCCTAATGTTTTGGAGGGTTTTGATAGATTAAAAACATTGTGTCCATCAGTGGAGGCTTCTGAGGGGAGAACGGCTCGTAATAATGGCCAGAACAGAGCGAATGGAATGGCATCAACCATATAGAAACCATGTGTATGATGTATTTGATACCATTCTACTGATTCCGCTCCAGTCATTACCACAAGCCCGTTCTCCCAAATTAATGTAGAAAGACACATTTCACCGATTCAACCCCCCCCCCCCCCCCGACACGATGAACCTTGAAGCTAGAAAAAGAGGGTCTCTGAACTGATAACAAAAATGAAAGAGAAACACTAAGGTCATTCATTCCCTAATCTCTCTGAAACAGATTTGACCAAATCACACTCTATTTTAACCAGGATTATTTATTCCCTGGTTTACAATGACTTTACTCTTTGACATTGTCACAATCACATTAGAGGGAACTATTATAAAGAAACAGATGCTGTGTCCCCTTTTTTAGCATAGCTGTGTCCTAATTACACCTACTTTGAAATGAGTGTTTGTATTATTGTAATTGAGTTGCACAATGATATAGCAAAAAGCCTCAGTAATAACAGATTATAATTCATTATGATTTTCTGTAATACTGTCCAGCTGCTGTGTTTTCTCGGTCCTGCAAATGAAACTAATCCGGACATAACTGGGCATTTGATAAGTTGAATTCTTGTTCTTTCAGCAGGTCTGCCCAAAATCAAATGGAATTGAGTGCGTGTGGCTGTGTTGTCTGGAGGGGTTTGGGAGAACAGGAAAAAAACGAATTTCCTTTGCAAGACGGACAAATAAGTCCTCTTCTATTTTATTGTTTTCAGTAAACACCTGTAAAGGTAACAGTATAATTGACATGGTACATGACTGAAATGTCTTTGTTCATTTCTTTGTAATGCTGTTTCAAAACAGTATTGGTTTGTTCTGTGTCTCAGTACAAACATATTGATTGTTTTGAGGAACCAGAAGCCCATCTGCATCTGTTTAGCCCAGATTCTACATTTGGCCTACTTCTGTCCCGCAGACCACACACACACACACACACACACACACACACACACACACACACACACACACACACACACAACCACACTGGCCTGGATCCATAGAAGGACACACATGTACACAGGCCTGTTTGCTTAGCCTCTTTCAACCCATTCCCATCTCACACAGGCCTTACAGATATAAAGTAGATGTCATATGGTACATGCAGTACATTCGGAAAGTATTCAGACCCCTTCCCTTTTTCCACATTTTGTTATGTTACAGCCTTATTCTAAAATGGATTATGACTTAGTCATTATGGGTTATGACTATTCTAAGTTAAAACAGGTTTTTAGAAATGTTTGCAAACGTATTACAGATAAAAACAGAAATATCTTATTTACATAACTATTCAGACCCTTTGCTATGAGACTACAAATTGAGCTCAGGTGCATCCTGTTTCCATTGATTATCCTTGAGATGTTTCTACAACTTGATTGGAGTCCACCTGTGGTAAATTAAATTGATTGGACATGATTTGGAAAGGCACACACCTTTATGGTAGAGTGGCCAGACATTAGGCTCTCCTCAGTAAAAGGCACATGACAGCCCGCTTGGAGTTTGCCAAAAGGCACCTAAAGGACTCAAGACCAGAGAAACAAGATTTCATCAGACCAGAGAAACAAGATTCTCTGGTCTGATGAAATCAAGATTGAACAATTTGGCCTGAATACCAAGTGTCACATCTGGAGGAAACCTGGCACCATCCCTACGGTGAAGCATGGTAGTGGCAGCATCATGCTATGGAGATGTTTTTCAGCGACAGGTACTGGGAGACTAGTCAGGATCGAGGGAAAGACGAATGGAGCAAAGTACAGAGAGATCCTTAATGAAAACCTGCTCCAGAGCACTCAGGACCTCAGACTGGGTCTATGCCCTCTGACGAACCATGAAACAGGCAAAGTGTCAATACAGGACTATTATTAAATCCTACTACACTGGCTCCGACGCTCGTCGGCTGTGGCAAGGCCTGCAAACTATTACAGAATGCAAAGGTAAGCCCAGCCGTGAGCTGCCCAGTGACACAAGCCTACCAGATGAGCTAAATTACTTCTATGCGCGCTTCAAGGCAAGCAACACTGAAGCGTGTATGAGACCACCAGCTGTTCCGGACGACTGTGTGATCACGCTCTCCGTAGCCGATGTGAGTAAGGCCGCAGGGTCGCAGGGCCAGATGGATTACCAGGAAGTGTACTCAGAGCATGCACTGATCAACTGGCAAGTGTCTTCACTGACATTTTCAACCTGTCCCTGACTGAGTGTGTAATACCTACATGTTTCAAACAGACCACCATAGTCCCTGTGCCCAAGAACACCAAGGTAACCTGCCTAAATGACTTCCGACCTGTAGCACTCACGTATGTAGACATGAAGTGCTTTGAAAGACTGGTCTTGGCTCACATCAACACCATCATCCCAGAAACCCTAGACCCACTCCAATTTGCATACCGACCCAACATATCAACAGATGATGCAATCTCTATTGCACTCCACACTGCCCTTTCCCACCTGGACCAAAGGAATACCTATGTGAGAATGCTGTTCATTGACTACAGCTCAGCATTCAACACCATAGTGCCCTCAAAGCTCATTACTAAGCTAAGGACCCTGGGACTAAACACCTCCCTCTGCAACTGGATCCTGGACTTCCTGACAGGCCGCCCCCAGGTGGTAAGGGTAGGCAACAACACATCTGCCACGCTGATCCTCAACACGGGGGTAATCTAATAGAAGTTAACTGCTTAACGTTACCCTGAATTGTGAATTTCTCTGAATGTTGTGCCTCTTATCCAGATCAGTGGTGCCTGCATAGTACTTTGCCTGGTTGGAAAGATAAAAGTACATCTCCTCGAGGGATGCCATTGAAGTGCAAGCTACATACAAATAAAAAGCTACAATAACAGTTACATTTGCTAGCTAAATAAAATGGTTTGGCTAGCTAGCCAGCTACTGTAGCTGGTTAGCTGACTAGGCAGGCTGAGGTAAATAAGTACTGTAGCTAGCAACGTCAATCTAAAAACAGCTTAAATGACGTATTCCTATTTAACAATACGTTCTTATATAAAGACAAATATATGGTAAAGAAAGAGTATTCTCTTACCTATCTTTTCGGTTTTCTGAAGCAGTAAGTAGTCACCGTCAATATCACCATCCTTGGAGAGCAATTCTGAGGTAATAATTATGCAAGTGTTTATGAGATTAAATAGAATTAGAACTGCCTGCGTCCTCTGTCCTTCGCGACCACTACCAGGTAAAATAGAGCCAAGCAACCAGCATAGCAATGGACGCTTTGGTTCATTACGTAACCCGGTCAGAATTTGGTGGTTGCATCCCACCTGGTATGGCAACTGCTCAGCCTCCGACCGCAAGGCGCTGCAGAGGGTAGTGCGTACAGCCCAGTACATCACTGGGGCCAAGCTTACTGCCATCCAGGACCTCTACACCAGGCGGTGTCAGAGGAAGGCCCTAAAAATGTCCAAATACTCCAGCGACCCTATTGATAGACTATTCCCTCTGCTACCGCACAGCAAGTGGTACTGGAGCACCAAGTCTAGGTCCAAAAGGCTTCTTAATAGCTTCTACCCCCAAACGGTAAGACTGTTGAACAGCTAATCAAATGGCTACCTGTATTATTTGCATTGAACCCTCCCTTTTTACGCTGATACTACTACTCGCTGTTTATTAAACTGTACCCCCGCACATCGGTACCGGTACACCCTGTACAGTATATAGTCTTGTTATTGTTATTTTATTGTTACTCTTTTATTTTTTTACATCAGTTTATTCAGTAAATGTTTTCTTAACTCTTATTTTTCTTAAAACCTCATTCTTGGTTAAGGGCTTGTAAGTAAGCATTTCATGGTAAGGTCTACACTTGTTATATTCGGCGCAGGTGACAAATACAATTTGATTTGAGGTTCACCTTTCAACAGGACAACGACTCGAAGCACGCAGTCAAGACAACGCAGGAGTGGCTTTGGGACAAGTCCCTGAATGTCCTTGAGTGGCCCAGACAGAGCCTGGACTTGAACCTGATCGAACATCTCTGGAGAGACCTGAAAATAACTGTGCAGCAACGCTCCCCATCCAACCTGACAGAGCTGGAGAGGATCTGCAGAGAAGAATGGGAGAAACTCCCCAAATACAGGTGTGCCAAGCTTGTAGCGTCATACCCAAGAAGACTCGAGGCTGTAATCTCTGCCAAAAGTGCTTCAACAAAGAACTGAGTGAAGGGTCTGAATACTTACGTAAATGTGATATTTCTGTTTTTTTATACATTTGCAAAGATTTCTTAAAACCTGTTTTTGCTTTGTCATTATAATATATTGTGAGTAGATTGATGAGGGATTATTTTTTTTAATCCATTTAAGAATAAGGCTGTAACTTAAAACTTCTTCAGGATCGGTGGGTCCCCTGCGGGACGTTTGAGCTAACGTAGGCTTATGTGATTAGCATGAGGTTGTAAGTAACAAGAACATTTCCCAGGACATAGACATATCTGATATTGGCGGAAAGCTTAAATTCTTGTTAATCTAACAGCACTGTGCAATTTACCGGTAGCTATTACAGTGAAAGAATACCACGCTATTGTTTGAGGAGAGTGCACAGTTTTGAACATGAAAAGTTATTAATAAACAAATTAGGCACATTTGGGCAGTCTTGATACAAAATTTGAGCAGAAATGCAATGGTTCATTGGATCAGTCCAAAACGTTGCACATACACTGCTGCCACCTAGTGGTCCAAATCTAAATTGCACCTGGGCCTTTCTCTTACATTTCAAAGATGGTACAAAAAAAGTTTTTTTTTCCTTTGTATTATCTTTTACCAAATCGAATGTGTTATCTTCTCCGACATTACTTTCACATTCCCACAAACTTCAAAGTGTTTCCTTTCAAATGGTACCATGAAAATGCATATCCTTGCTTCAGGACCTGAGCCACAGGCAGTTAGATTTTGGTATGTCATTTCAGGCGAAAATTGAAAAAAAGTCAAGGGGTCTGAATATTTTCCGAATGCACTGTACATCAAAGAAAGAAAAACAATAGAATCCACAAAATATATGTTGTGCACTTCCTTCGCTGTATTCAGTTATTTTCTATCATTCGGCATTTGAGAGTAACAAAATATTGTATACTTCAAGTTGAAGCCTACTTGAAAGGGTGAAATAGCAACAAGTCTCACAGTCTCATTGTAAAATGAGACATTTGTCCACGTTTCTCTAAATGTCAAATTTCGAAGTTGCTCTAAATGTCACATTTCGAAGTGTTTGTTGACACAGCACTGCCTATCACTGGGATTGAACATGCCACCCTCCAATCCAGAGTCTGTGGATTACCCCTAGCTCTCACAGTCTTACTGCAAAATGTTACATTTGCCCACGTTTCTCCAAACATAAAATTAGGAAGTTTCTCTAAATGTCAAATTTGAACTTGTTTGTTGACACAGAACTGCATGCATATTACTAGGATTTAACACTCCGATCATGAGTCTGCAGATTACGCCCATCTGCCATCTTTGTCCACAACACCCTTACAAAACCCAAACCTGCTAGATGGCAATAGCTCACAGTGTTGCCCCTAGTGGAGACGATGGGTTAAATTAAAGGATGTATCTGAAAAAGGAGTGGAGGAGAAGGAAACCCTTCACCTGGCACTATATTATTATTTTTCATTCAATTTATTAACGTTTGATCCTGCAAAAATAAACAATATGAATTTTAAACCAACAGTTTGCAATGTACTTTTGAACGTTCTGGACGTTTTGCGTCCTGGAACAAGGGACTTTGACGTCACTCAAGGAACGAGTCTATAAATAGCAGAGGCAATAGAAATAACCGGGAAAAGTATGAATATTTTGGATGAAATCGATATCCCATTGCCCAATAATACCAGATTTAAATTGGACCTGCCTATTCATTCATATAGGTATCTGATTCTACATATTTTGAGCATCCACATTATGCAACAGGCCTATATGATCAATTGCTCGCGCTTCACATTTGCAACATTGATCATGCAATGCATGCCTGGAGCTAAATTACTGGCCATAACCTTACCTACTTTGTCGGATAATAATCACCATTGAAAAATTCATCATAAACTCATTTAGGCCTACTGGAAAATGACAGCCAAGAGGCTACCTCTTTCTGAACAACTTCATTGATTCATTAAAATGACCGTAGTAGCTTCTGTAATACTGTACTGTAGTAGCTACAGTAGCCTAGTAGTTGAAAGTTGGCTGTGGCACTGATATGTGAAGACGAGGGTGCTCAAGTCCATTACAAGCGGCGCCCGGTCCATCAATCAGGAGAATGGTGCATTTTTTCCCATGTCCACCAGCTTTCACGGTTGCTGTAATCGACATACATACCTGCATCTAGCTATTCTTTACAGTAGCTAGTTAGACTAGCAAGTACTTCATTTTATTACAAGTAGCTTAGGTTTTGAGAGGTGGAAAATGTGAGCACCTATACAGTGGGGGGAAAAAGTATTTGATCCCCTGCTGATTTTGTACATTTGCCCACTGACAAAGAAATGATCAGTCTATAATTTTAATGGTAGGTTTATTTGAACCGTGAGAGACAGAATAACAACAAAAATATCCAGAAAAACGCATGTCAAAAATGTTATAAATTGATTTGCATTTTAATGAGGGAAATAAGTATTTGACCCCCTCTCAATCAGAAAGATTTCTGGCTCCCAGGTGTCTTTTATACAGGTAACGAACTGAGATTAGGAGCACACTGTTAAAGGGAGTGCTCCTAACCGCAGCTTGTTACCTGTAAAAAAGACACCTGTCCACAGAAGCAATCAATCAATCAGATTCCAAACTCTCCACCATGGCCAAGACCAAAGAGCTCTCCAAGGATGTCAGGGACAAGATTGTAGACCTACACAAGGCTGGAATGGGCTACAAGACCATCGCCAAGCAGCTTGGTGAGAAGGTGACAACATTTGGTGCGATTATTCGCAAATGGAAGAAACACAAAAGAACTGTCAATATCCCTCGGCCTGGGGCTCCATGCAAGATCTCACCTCGTGGAGTTGCAATGATCATGAGAACGGTGAGGAATCAGCCCAGAACTACACGGGAGGATCTTGTCAATGATCTCAAGGCAGCTGGGACCATAGTCACCAAGAAAACAATTGGTAACACACTATGCCGTGAAGGACTGAAATCCTGCAGCGCCCGCAGGGTCCCCCTGCTCAAGAATACATATACAGGATACAGGCCCGTCTGAAGTCTGCCAATGAACATCTGAATGACTCAGAGGACAACTGGTGAAAGTGTTGTGGTCATATGAGACCAAAATTGAGCTCTTTGACATCAACTCAACTCGCCGTGTTTGGAGGAGGAGAATGCTGCCTATGACCCCAAGAACACCATCTCCACCGTCAAACATGGAGGTGGAAACATTATGCTTTGGGGGTGTTTTTCTGCTAAGGGGACAGGACAACTTCACCGCATCAAAGGGATGATGGACGGGGTCATGTACCGTCAAATCTTGGGTGAGAACCTCCTTCCCTCAGCCAGGGCATTGAAAATGGGTCGTGGATGGGTATTCCAGCATGACAATGACCCAAAACACACGGCCAAGGCAACAAAGGAGTGGCTCAAGAAGAAGCACATTAAGGTCCTGGAGCGGCCTAGCCAGTCTCCAGACCTTAATCCCATAGAAAATCTGTGGAGGGAGCTGAAGGTTCGAGTTGCCAAACGTCAGCCTCGAAACCTTAATGACTTGGAGAAGATCTGCAAAGAGGAGTGGGACAAAATCCCTCCTGAGATGTGTGCAAACCTGGTGGCCAACTACAAGAAACGTCTGACCTCTGTGATTGCCACCAAGGGTTTTGCCACCAAGTACTAAGTCATGTTTTGCAGAGGGGTCAAATACTTATTTCCCTCAATAAAATGCAAATAATTTTATAACATTTTTGACATGGGTTTTTCTGGATTTTTTTTGTTGCTATTCTGTCTCTCACTGTTGAAATAAACATACTATTAAAATTATAGACTGATCATTTCTTTGTCAATGGGCAAACGTACAAAATCAGCAGGGGATCAAATACTTTTTTCCCCCACTGTAGCCCAGGTGCCTAGTGGTCCCGTGGGATGACAACTCCCCTCTCTCTCTGCCTTGTTTCGTGTGCTGTGCTGTCCCTCCAATAATGGCTTGAATAATAAGCTACCTAGTCCGATTATGTTTCTAGACAGAAACTATGGTGTTTTCTAAGATGAGACTGAGGCAGCTAGTAGCCTTGTTGACATATAGGCTACTCCCCTGTATAGGCATTGAGTTGGCCAGCGGGTTGTTTGTTGAACTAACATCCCCTGATCAATCCATCCCTGCGTCTCATATTTTACATGAGAAAATTGCAGTGTTATTATTATGATCATATCAAAATCATTGAATCAAATTGTATTAGTCACATGCACTGAATACAAGTGTAGACCTTACAGTGAAATGCTTACTTACAAGCCCCCAACCAACAATACAGTTACATTTTTTTTTTTTTATAAATAAAAGTAACAAGTTGTTAAAGAGCAGCAGTAAAATAACAATAGCGAGACTATATACAGGGGGTACCGGTAGAGAGTCAATGTGCGGGGGCACCGGTAATTGAGATAATATGCACACGTAGGTGGAGTTATTAAAGTGTCTATGCATAGATAATAACAGAGAGTAGCAGCGGCATAAAAGATGGTCAGGAGTCTTATGGCTTGGGGGTAGAAGCTGTTTAGAAGCCTCTTGGACCTAGACTTGGCGCTCCAGTACCGCTTGCCGTGCGGTAGCAGAGAGAACAGTCTATGAATAGGGTGGTTGGAGTCTTTGACAATTTTTAGGGCCTTCCTCTGACACCGCCTGGTATAGAGGTCCTGGATGGCAGGAAGCTTGGCCCCTGTGATGTGCTGTTATGATTGGCACATTTCAGTGATGAATAGGCCAGCTATACCTTGCAAATCACCTTGTCATGTATTTATCACTCTATGGACATGTAAATTATCCAAAACATTGTGACATGTAATTTGACTGCTGGGCTATTGGTTCAGAATATTTTGTAGCAAATGGTTTCATAGGATAGCTACATGAAATGCTGAACAAAATGTTTCCAGTGCTAGCGCACTCAGTGGTTCCCCCAATGTTATCACAGAGCACTTGACAGAAATCCAACAGCTTTTCAAAATGTTTGCAAATTTTTTTTTTTTTAACCTTTTGGGGATAGGGGGCAGTATTGAGAATTTTGGAAAAAATATGTTCCCATTTTTAACTGCCTCCTACACCAACTCAGAAGCTAGAATATGCATATTATTGTTCAGGTTTGGATAGAAAACACTCTGAATTTTCTAAAACGGTTTGAATGGTGTCTGTGAGTATAACAGAACTCCTATGGCAGGCAAAAACCTGACAAGGTTTCAAGCAGGAAGTACCCTGTCTGACAAGGAGTCGTGCGTCTTGCATCTTTTTATTGAAAAGTAAGGCCAAATCCAACAGCTTTTCAAAATGTCTGCAAATGCACGTAAACATTTTTTTTTTTTTAATGAGGTGAAATCAGATTACTATTGGTTGTGAATAGGCTACTGGGTGGTTGTTGAGTTGTTTTGTAACGTTGTTTGCCTTGTTAAAATGTTTCATATACACCATTTTAAATGAAAGGTTTAGCAATATTAGGGTTTAGACACACAGAAAAAAGTCTACAGTTTAGTTAAGGTATTAATTCCGACTGGGTTAAGAGATACAGAAACAGCTCTAGGTTTAACGTCAGACATTCATTCCGATTGGATAACATAATGTTAAAACAGAAAAACAACTTTAATTTAGCCATTTATTAAAGCCTTTCCTGGAGTCTTCTGAGGGAGCCTCCAGACGTCCTGGGGACCTTCGAAAACGTAAAAAGGTCGACTTGAATTTGGAGAGATCTCCCTGGAAAGAGAGATTGTTAGTATTATGTGCAAGGCTGAAGTGTTCGGTTAGTGGTTGTGGTTTTGGAACAGGACGCAATGCATTGAACTCTGCTTCCTTGTTGCGCATTGTTTATTTTCCAACTACTTCCTTCATTATTCTGTTTTGAATAGAAAAGATGGTTCCGCATTTCCGAAATAGTCACGGATGTTATATTTGTTCTAACGCACATGTGTAAAAAACGTTAGCTGTTACTCGGGTCAATGCGCCTCAAGCTTTGGAATAGACAATATTAATTTCCACCACTTGGCTGCAATTGCCCTTTCCAACCGCTAGAGGTCTGATAAACCTGTCACTTTGGCACGTTGGAAGCAGTCTGCAGTCTGTAGTTTATAGACAGAATGCTTTTCAAAATATGTAATTATTTTACCAGGCAGTCAGTTCAAACGAAATGTCCGGATCCATGTACTGTAGGTGGGTGATTAGACATGCTTCGTTAGGTCCAATAATTTGAATCACTGTGTAGGCCTTATTAACTGTGCATTGGGCTTACAATGTAAGACAAACATGTAAATAGGTATTGTTTTGTGTTATAATACTTGTAGGCCTATACAATGTTCTGATTGCATGCAGTTATTTTAATTAGGCCTAATGAAATGCATGTTTTTGAAAATGTGGCTATGCTGTAGCCTGCGATTGTGTGCAGGCTATGTAGGCTATAGGCCTATAATTGACGATTCAGGTTCTTATGGAATCAAATGCAATTGATGTTACAAAAATCTTAGCCTACTTTTATGTATTATTATGTGTTTTTTTTTTAAATGAACTATTTAAGGTAATCAACATCACATCAAATCAAATGTGTATTGGTCGCATACACATATTTAGCAGATGTTATTGCAGGTGTAGCAAAATGCTTGTGTTCCTTGTTGCAACAGTGCAGTAGTATCTAACAATTCACAACAATGCACACAATCCAAAAGTAAGAGAATGGAATTAAGTAAGAACGTTCATAATAATGTAAGAAATAACACAACAACAACAAAAACACTGCAAAGTTGCTTAGGAGCAATAAGCAGAGCTGCCACGTCTGTCGGCGCCATCTTTCTCAACTCACATGGGCCTCTCAAGAAACACGGTCAATACTGTCCTAAAATAAAAGGCCAGGGGTTCACATCAACTCCTGATTTTCTTAGGGACAATTTCTACCCTCAATAGCCTATAGCGTAGCCTAGTGGTTACAGCGTTGGACTAGTAACTGAAAGGTTGCAAGTTCGAATTCCTGAGCTGAGAAGATAAAAAAATCTGTCGTTCTGAACAAGGCAGTTAACCCACTGTTCCTAGGCTGTCATTGAAAATAAGAATTTGTTCTTAACTGACTTGCCTAGTTAAAAAAAAAGGTAATAAAATTAGAACACTAACACACACGTAGTGTACATTCATTTCTCTGGACCTGTGCTCGTAAACATGATTATTGAAATCCCACGCTCAGAGCAGCACATTGTGTAACTAAACTCATGCCTCTTTGAAAGTCTATGATTGATTTCTTTTTCGCACAGGAGGCTGACGTTAACTCGTAGGCCTAATAGGCCATGTTCTATCAACACAAATGATATCTTACCGTACTGCTCCCACTTCTCTGTCTCTATCAAGCTGTATGTGTGCCTGCACACTTGTTTAAATGAGTTGTGACTTGTGACCATAGAATTAGGAATTAGAATACTAATTTAATAGGTTCTCTATGGTTGTGACAACTACATAGAGTGATGGAACGTGGATAAATGCACACGGACAGCATGAATAGATAGAGACGCCACATCGCACACCTGACGCAATTTTCTATCTAATTTTTTTATTTGACCTTTATATAACTAGGCAAGTCAGTTAAGAACAAATTCTTATTTACAATGGCGGCCTACCCCCGGACGATGCTGGGCCAATTGTACGCCGCCCTATAGGACTCACAATCACGGCCGAATGTGATACAGCCTGGAATCGAACCAGGGTGTCTGTAGTGACGCCTCAAGCACTGAGATGCAGTGCCTTAGACCACTGCAGCACTCAGGAGCCCAATTAGGCCTATGCATTGCATGAACACCTCTAAAACAATAAGACAATAGGAAAAATATACATAACTATTTATACGTTTCACACAGGTCTATAACCAAACAATTCTTAGGTCTATTGGGTTAACATTACATTCACATTTCATTTGGTCTATTGGGTTAACATTACATTCACATTTCATTTGGTCTATTGGGTTAACATTGCATTCACATTTCATTAGGTCTATTGAGTTAACATTACATTCACATTTCATTTGGTCTATTGGGTTAACATTACATTCACATTTCATTAGGTCTATTGAGTTAACATTACATTCACATTTCATTTGGTCTATTGGGTTAACATTACATTCACATTTGATTAGGTCTATTGAGTTAACATTACATTCACATTTCATTTGGTCTATTGAGTTAACATTACATTCACATTTCATTTGGTCTATTGGGTTAACATTACATTCACATTTGATTAGGTCTATTGAGTTAACATTACATTCACATTTCATTTGGTCTATTGGGTTAACATTACATTCACATTTGATTAGGTCTATTGAGTTAACATTACATTCACATTTCATTTGGTCTATTGGGTTAACATTACATTCACATTTCATTAGGTCTATTGAGTTAACATTACATTCACATTTCATTTGGTCTATTGGGTTAACATTACATTCACATTTCATTAGGTCTATTGAGTTAACATTACATTCACATTTCATTAGGTCTATTGAGTTAACATTACATTCACATTTCATTTGGTCTATTGGGTTAACATTACATTCACATTTGATTAGGTCTATTGAGTTAACATTACATTCACATTTCATTTGGTCTATTGAGTTAACATTACATTCACATTTCATTTGGTCTATTGGGTTAACATTACATTCACATTTGATTAGGTCTATTGAGTTAACATTACATTCACATTTCATTTGGTCTATTGAGTTAACATTACATTCACATTTCATTTGGCACCTGGCCTACATGAGGCTCTATTTCTTTTGCAATTACATGTAGGGGACTTGGCCTGTTGGTTTTGATAGTCACGCTCTTCAAACCGACCTGTGGATGTAGAGCCGTCTGTTCGGGGAGAGACCTCTGCAGTAGCCCCAGCGGGGTGTCATTTGGCTGGGGTGGGTAGCAGCGGAACCCGGGGGATCTGGAGGAGCACAGAGACGCTGGGAAACATGGAGGATAAAAGACAGCCCCATGTCAAAGTTGTGAGAGAAACATGTTCTGCCCAGGGTGGTGTGTGTGTGTGTGTGTGTGTGTGTGTGTGTGTGTGTGTGTGTGTGTGTGTGTGTGTGTGTGTGTGTGTGTGTGTGTGTGTGTGTGTGTGTGTGTCAGTTGAACAATATCAAAGAAAAGCTGCAAGGGCCAGGGGTAGACATTTGGTGGAGAAGAAGGGTTTCTTGTAAACAACAATATGTGGGCCTAAAATAACTGTTTTACTTTATTCAATAAAGTCCAGAAGTTCCATGAAATGGGATTTTTCAGTTGTGGGCTACAATTAATTATTACATGAAACATCTGAAAATGGCCAAAGATCATAACCACAATGTCCAAAGAAATTGTCTATAAAACTTCAAAGGCAGCTATTGAAAATGATGTGTGTTCAGAATTCTTTCTTGAAAGTGAGATATAGCCTTGTGCTCTTGCACTAGTCTTGGGTAACAGCCTTTTTAGCTAACATTCCTCTCCTTGTAACTCCGTGGAATGCTAGCTAAAACGTCTGGTAGGTCTACACAGGCTGCACATAGCAATTCAACAATAGCCGTCATCTTCTTTGTGGGTTTTTGGACATGAACCTTTTGTCCAAATGTAGTGGTACCAAGTGTAGGCTGTAGCTTATTAGGCTATTTATATATTTAAACTACATACAATGTGCAAGGATAAAGCCCGCACACACACACACACACACACACACACACACACACACACACACACACACACACACAGAGTTTTGTAATGGAGACATCTGAGCAGGCAGGCACCGTTGCGTGGCAAACGGAAGAGGCTCAGCAGATGTGACAGGTGAATTAGAACGCTCCGTGGAGTGGGGGGAAACACCGGCTCATTATCGGAGAGATGTGCGCCAGCGGTGAATAACACCTGGGTACCATCCAACCAACTGACTGTTCTCTCAGGGCATACCCTAGCTTTCTGCGGGGCCTAAGTAACATTTTGTTTGGCCCTCCAGGGCCCCTCCCAGCTTGATGGCGGAGAGAAACAAATGTTGCAGTTTTAAAGAAAGTTTGCTGCAATCTTACACATTTTGCCATAGGGTGGAGAGACATTTTTTCAGTCTTAAAGCTAATTTCCTGTAATTGTACCCATTTTGCCATTACTTTTGTCATGTTAATATGACATCTGAGCTAGAGTAACTAACAGGGCCCCTTGGCCCGTGCCCTTTGTGCCTGGTCATAAAATCGACCATGATTACTACAAGTTTAGATAGCTGGCTAGACTAATTTACCCATATAAAACAAGTTAGATGACATGGGCTAATTGACCCTCGACTGAGTTCCTATTTTTTGGGTCGGCCAGCTAGTAGATGGCGCAGCGTGAGCCGCACCTAGGGGCTAGCCAGGGCGGACGGTGCTCTGATGAGCTGCTAGTGCAGAGCAGCTGAGGATAAATAATAAAGTGTGTCAAACCTGACTTATGCGGTCACTCCATTTAGACATCCCGTTACTTGACACATTTGCACCCCCTTCTCTCCAACTTCTCAGCGCAGTGAGGGAAATTCTCTCATATGGGCTAACTTTGGAATAGAACAGTGCCTCCGAGTTTCGCTTTGCTCCTTGTGTTACAGAATTGCGACGTAAAAGGCCCATCTCTTGAACCGTGAAAGCGAAATGGACAGGAACGAACATTTGAGTTTTTTGACAACATTAGAAGCACATTTTCTATGCTCTGCTGCCTATCACCCCTAGTCTCTTCTGCACCATACTGTGGCATTAACAAGGTAGGCTACAATGCGCAGGAAAACACACCTTTGAGCTGAGAGCGCACGCAGAGACAATCTAAAACTGTTGTTCTAGCCTACAGTTTGATTTATAGGCTTGGCCACTATTATATAACCTATCTCCAGTTTTAAACCACCTCCATAGGTGACAGTTATTTTTTGTCTCAGTGCCACTAAACAAATTGACTTCTCCTCCCCTCTGTCCCTTCCTTGCCTTTTTGTATATTGTTCTTGCCGCTGCGTGTTGGTTTTGTCTGCCGGATGACCAGCGCACGGATTTCACCTCGTCCTTGAGAGAGAGACAGGAGAGATAATAAGAAGAGAGAGAGCGACACACACAGCGACCGACCCGATACCGAGACACGAGGAAGACGCCATCGTCACAGAGACCCGGTAAGTGATGGGGAGGTTTTTCCGGGGGGGGGGGGGGGGGTGTTCCCGGTGCTGATCGTGCTGTTCTCGGTTAGTGATTCTCTAAAGCCTTTTGGGATTAACTCCCCAACGCTGCTGAATAGTTTACCTCCGGAGATATTACACTCCAGACAGAGAAACAGTTGACCTCTTACACCGATAATTCTTGTGCATATTGTATATTTCAAATTGTATTAATCCAGGTTGCATTTTAGATGCATTTCTCACTCCAAACAAGTTCTCTTCCTCCACAGCAAGTGCGTAGGTCTGTTTCAGAGATGACAGATAGTGATTGAGAGAGCCCAGTTTTGTCCCATCTCCTCATTATCTCCTCTCTTGTCTTCTTCCTCTCCTCCTCTCCTAGTCTTTCTCTCCTAAAAAGCGTTCTAATAACTTTGAGCGTCCAGTCCAAGTGTGTGTGTGTGTATGTGCGCGTGTTCACACTGGTCTGTCCACTCTAATGACCATCAACACGGCGTGGAGTCCAGTATTTATTTCGTCTGTCTCCCTGTGTCTCTCTGTGACTGATCTGTTCTTTGATATCTGTATAGTTTGTAAAGAGTTGTGTGACGCCGCAGCACTGGCCCCTTGTTTATGAACTATTTGAGGAGACTGAGCACTCTGGCCATAAAAGTCACTGCTGTTACACTAGTGAGAGTTAGTGTGTGTGTTGGGACTGCTTTTATACAGCATCTTTATATGGCTATGTATGGTTAAAGACGGGCTACATGAATATGTTTCTGTTCTGAATATCGTGGTTGCAGTACTAATATATGTAAATACCTATGTACATAGATAATGAATTAAGGTTCATGCTCTTAACGTGTTTATATATAGCCTATTGTTGCAATATGAATCATATGGTTAAAAATGGTTTATTTCCTTGCTGGGAGGGTTTGATATTTCCTCAGTCTCATGCCAGTGTAGCAGATATGATATAGTGGGTACAGTGGCTGTTATTTTGGGCAATGTTGGTAGAAGTGACTGTTCTTATCTCCTTGTTAAATCAGGGATTGGTTTCCGACCATGGGCAGACAGGGAGGGAACACAAACAACATGCTGTATACACGCATATACACACACACACATGCACGTTCATAAACACACACACACGCACACGCACGCCATATGCATGCACACGCACATGCACGTTCATAAACACACACACACGCACGCACACACACACGCACGCCATACGCATGCACACATACATGCACGTTCATAAGCACGCACACACACACACGCGCAAGCGCACACACACAAACACACAGTTTTGTATTGCTATCCTTGTGGGGACTAAATAATTGATTCCCCTCCAAAATTGTTTTTTCCCTAACCCCTAACCCTTAACCATAACCTCAACCCCAAACCCTAACCCTAACTCCTAAACCTAACCGTAACTCCTAACCCTAACCGTAATTCTAACCCTAACCTTAATTGTAACCCTAACCCTAAACCCAACCCCTAAGCCTAAAATAGCATTTTAACTCGTGGGGACAGGCAAGATCCCAATTTGCCTTGTAGTACTATCCTTGTGAGGACTTCTGCTACCAACAAAGATAGTTAAACACACACGTACACACACACACGTACAGTGAGGGAAAAAAATATTTGATCCCCTGCTGATTTTGTACGTTTGCCCACTGACAAAGAAATGATCAGTCTATAATTTTAATGGTAGGTTTATTTGAACAGTGAGAGACAGAATAACAACAACAAAAATCCAGAAAAACGCCTGTCAAAAATGTTATAAAATGATTTGCATTTTATGAGGGAAATAAGTATTTGACCCCTCTGCAAAACATGACTTAGTACTTGGTGGCAAAACCCTTGTTGGCAATAACAGAGGTCAGACGTTTCTTGTAGTTGGCCACCAGGTTTGCACACATCTCAGGAGGGATTTTGTCCCACTCCTCTTTGCAGATCTTCTCCAAGTCATTAAGGTTTCGAGGCTGACGTTTGGCAACTCGAACCTTCAGCTCCCTCCACAGATTTTTTTATGGGCTAGGCCACTCCAGGACCTTATGTGCTTCTTCTTGAGCCACTCCTTTGTTGCCTTGGCCGTGTGTTTTGGGTCATTGTCATGCTGGAATACCCATCCACGACCCATTTTCAATGCCCTGGCTGAGGGAAGGAGGTTCTCACCCAAGATTTGACAGTACATGGCCCTGTCCATCGTCCTTTTGATGCGGTGAAGTTGTCCTGTCCCTCCAAAGCATAAAAAACACCCCCAAAGCATAATGTTTCCACCTCCATGTTTGATGGTGGGGATGGTATTCTTGGGGTCATAGGCAGCATTCCTCCTCCTCCAAACACGGCGAGTCGAGTTGATGCCAAAGAGCTCCATTTTGGTCTCATCTGACCACAACACTTTTACCCAGTTGTCCTCTGAATCATTCAGATGTTCAATGGCAAACTCCAGACGGGCATGTATATGTGCTTTCTTGAGCAGGGGGACCTTGCAGGCCTGCAGGATTTCAGTCCTTCATGGCGTAGTGTGTTACCAATTGTTTTCTTGGTGACTATGGTCCCAGTTGCCTTGAGATCATTGACAAGATCCTCCCGTGTAGTTCTGGGCTGATTCCTCACCGTTCTCATGATCATTGCAACTCCACGAGGTGAGATCTTGCATGGAGCCCCAGGCCGAGGGAGATTGACAGTTCTTTTGTGTTTCTTCCATTTGTGAATAATCGCACCAACTGTTGTCACCTTCTCACCAAGCTGCTTGGCGATGGTCTTGTAGCCCATTCCAGCCTTGTGTAGGTCTACAATCTTGTCCCTGACATCCTTGGAGAGCTCTTTGGTCTTGGCCATGGTGGAGAGTTTGGAATCTGATTGATTGATTGCTTCTATGGACAGGTGTCTTTTATACAGGTAACAAACTGAGATTAGGAGCACTCCCTTTAAGAGTGTGCTCCTAATCTCAGCTCATTACCTGTATAAAAGACACCTGGGAGCCAGAAATAGTTCTGATTGAGAGGGGGGTCAAATACTTATTTCCCTCATTAAAATGCAAATCAATTTCTAACATTTTTGACATGCGTTTTTCTGGATTTTTTGTTGTTGTTATTCTGTCTCTCACTCTTTAAAAAAACCTACCATTAACATTATAGACTGATCATTTCTTTGTCAGTGGGCAAACGTACAAAATCAGCAGGGGATCAAATACTTTTTTCCCCTCACTGTACACACACAAGCAGGTGAGGCAGGGACAGGACAGATATGACAGTCTGACAGGCAGTGAATGACAGAGCCTGAATGGTACTGATGAGGATGGCAAGAACAAGAACAACTGCTAACATAGAACTGATTGCAGGAATGCAGGAAGCAAATGTCAGGGGTAGTGTAGAAAGGCCTTAGATACAGTACTTTTCCCCTTGTACTGTAGTCCTTTTTAACTGGTTGTTGATCGCGTGCAGGACAGGAAACTGTAAACAAATTTTCTAATGTGTGGCGGCTTGCAGGAGCATACTTCTCCTTTCCAAAAGTATGTGGACAGCCCTTCAAATTAGTGGATTCAGCTATTTCAGCCACACCCGTTGCTGACAGGTGTATAAAATCGAGCACACCGCCATGCAACCTCAATAGACAAACATTGGCAGTAGAATAGCCTGTATTGAAGAGTGACTTTCAATGTGCCACCGTCATAGGATCCTACCTTTCCAACAAGCCAGTTCGTCAAATTTTTGCCCTGCTAGAGCTGCTCTGGTCAACTGTAAGTGCTGTTATTGTGAAGTGGAAACGTCTAGGAGCAACGACGGCTCAGCCGCGGAGTGGTAGGCCACAAAAGCTCACAGAACGGGACCGCCGAGGGCTGTAGTGTGTAAAAATCGTCTGTCCTCGGTTGCAACACTCACTACCAAGTTCCAAACTGCCCCTGGAAGCAACGTCAGCACAAGAACTGTTCGTCAGAAGCTTAATGAAATGGGTTTCCATGGCTGAGCAGCCGCACACAAGCCTAAGATCACCATGCGCAATGCCAAGCGTCGGCTGGAGTGGTGTAAAGCTCACCGCCATTGAGTTCTCTGGAGTGATGAATCACGCTTCACCATCTGGCAGTCCGGTGGACGAATCTGGGTTTGGCAGATGCCAGGAGAACGCTACCTGCCCCAATGCATAGTGCAAACTGTAAAGTTTGGTGGAAGAGGAATAATGGTCTTGGGCTATTTTTCGTGGTTCAGGCTAGGCCCCTTAGTTCATACAATAACATTCTGTGCTTCCAACTTTGTGGCAGCAGTTTGGCCATGACAATGCCCCCGTTCTCAAAGCGAGGTCCAGAAAGGGTTTGTCGAGATTGGTGTTGAAGAACTTGACTGCCCTGCACAGAGCCCTGACCTCAACCCCATCGAAGACCTTTGGAATTAATTGGAACGCCGACTGGGAGCCAGGCCTAATCACCCAACATCAGTGCCCCACCTCACTAATGCTCTTGTGGCTGAATGGAATCAAGTCCACGCAGCAATGTTCCAACATCTAGTGGAAAGCCTTTATAGCAGCAAAGGGGGACCAACTCCATATTAATGTCCGTGATTTTGGAATGAGATGTTCGACAAGCAGTGTCCACATACCATGTAGTGTATCTCCTTCTCCCTCTTCTCCCTCTTGACTCTAAGGATACATCTCATCTCCCTCTATTCTCTCTCTCTTCTCTCTCTTAGTCCTCTCCATCATCTCTTTCTTTTCTCTCCTTCCCCTCTTTATTGTCACTCTTCTTCTGTTTTCTTCTTTGCCTCCCTGCAGAGTGCCTTGGAGCGAGGAGCTTACACCCACCCACCCCTCTCTCTCTCTCTCTCTCTCTCTCTCAGCCCCAGCCAGAAGCCAGTGGGAGAAGAGCTAGCTCCCAGAGCTTTGGACTGGGCTAAACAGCGTTTGCCAAGACATATGAATTATAAGACTAATGGGCTTAAGTGGCTTGTCCTAACATTGTCTTCTGTTACCAGCGCACAGGCAGGCTTAGGGAGAATAACACCAATAGAATGGAACCAAAATACCCCCAGTTCCTTTTTGAGGTCAGGATTAAGAATTCATAAAAGGAACTGCTAACTTTCTCTCTTTTTTTACAGATCCGCAAAGTGTTCCATTGTTATTCAATTGAGAGATATGCCTGCTTATATTCCAGAGAAGCTTTTCTGTGAGTGAGTCGTTACAATATCTGTCATTATAAGAAAGAAAAGCTGCTTAATAATCCTAAACCGGGACAGAAACACATTCCCTAAGAAGAAGAGAAAAAGATATACTGTTGAATATGTTCATGAATTACAATAAAATTAAAATAAGTAAGGCGGGTTGTGTTTAAAATCGGGTAAACGTTGATATCTCTATATACGGTGTTAAGTCTATGAACGTCTTGGACCTTATACCGCGGTGGAATGGGACGAGTTGGGATTCTGCAGCTGTGTCTTCTGTTTGAACAGTGACTCTGTTCATCTCTCATTTACTCTGTTGCTTTTTGAAAACTCTTGAACGGCCTGATGTAGCCTGGCTTCGTATTGTGATTGACAAGGCACAATAACAGCCTCGCGTTTTATGATTGGAGAATGAATGGCTGCCTGCTTTGCAAGTCTCCTCTGTTGTCTCTTTTCTTTCCGACCTCTTATAGTGGATGGAGGGGTGTACACATCTGAATCCTGAATTGAGGTCCTCACATGAACCTTGTAATGTCTAACAACCCATTGACAGCAACACATGATTTACACAAAGGTCTGTGTAAGGCTCGTATTTTTCCAGTCATCTTCCAAATTACAGTACGACTTCACTCCATTTGTGTGTAAAGTTACGCATACAGTGTATCTGTTCTCCTACAAAAAGGAGTTCATAGTTTGTTCTTCTACCTTTTAAGTCAGCAAAACAGCACTTTTTCAGTCCTTTGTGGATCAACTCCTCAAAAATGAGGCCCAATCGCTTAGATCAAACAGAAACCACTTCCATTGTGCCAAAGAAAACAGTCCGTATACTCCGATACCTTCTTTATTGTTATCAAAGTATAGCCAGTTTCTTTGCTCTTCTGGGACCTTCTCTCTCAGACTAAACACTCCTGGGGGTTCTAACATGACCCATCTCCGCCCCTCTCTACCCCCCCCACCCCCCACCCCCCCAGAACAACCACACGTAGGCCTGTCTCCTGTCTCCACCACAGGAACACAGCGTTTCATTTGTGAAATTAGTCCATTCTCTCTGACCTTGTCTTTTCATCAGGATGCTCGGTGAATATTTTAGTCCCTATCCTGGGCTTATTTTACTAATTGGTGGCTATACTTGCTCAACACCGATTGCCTTTGATCACGGCAGATCATTACGTTTACCTCATTAATTTGCTCCATGTGATTTTTCTCCGAATTTAAGGGTCCACGTAAAATTGGATTAATAATACATCATATGTGCCAAGAGAAAATGGAATTCCTTTGTGATTTCTGGCGCCTCTCCTTTCTGCTCATTCCTTTCTCTATAGTGATTGGAGTGAGATGGTCAGGGTGTACAATGCGTGAGGAACAGGCTGTTGTGTGATCACACACACACACACACACACACACACACACACACACACACACACACACACACACACACACACACACACACACACACACACACACACACACACACACACACACACACACACACACACACACACACACACACACACACACACACACACACACTGACCTGAATCAATAGAAGGACACACGTAAACACATTGGCTTGCTCAGCCTCTTCCCACCAATTCCCATCTCACATGAGCCCTATAGACATAAAGTAGATGTCCTACGGTACATGTGAGTCACTCGTGTACCTCCGTCACAGATTGTCACTGTACCATGTGAATATATGAATGAACATTGGAACAGGCTGTGTCTCTACCTGTTACCTGTCACAAAGTGTTTCCCCTCCACTGCACTTCCTCTGAATATCAATACTCTCTCTCTTTCTCTTTCTCTAACGCTAACTCTCTTTCTCTCTCTCTCTCTCTCTCTCTCTCCCTCTCTCTCTCTGCCAAGCACAATGTCTCTGCTCGTCTAACAAAACACTATCATCTTCTTTGTTGTCGGGGCGCTTATTGTCTCGCGATCCAGAGCCCAACTCTGCACATGAAGACGGTTGGCAATCTATTGAGCAGATTGTATTACAGATCATTTTGTCTTTAGGCGCTGCCGCTACGTTATGTCCCTCTTATATTGTGGCGAGCCAGACGTGTTTGTCTATTATCATATAGATAACTGAACATTTGTATTCAGACAAGAGGGGAATCTCTAATGGAATGTATTGTGTATGTGTTTAAATTACCCCAGTGTTTTTTTGTAATTCAATCATTGCGTTGTCTGGAATAGTGAACACAAAGCAGGAAGGAGGGAAAAAAAGAGGTTGGATGATGTGAATTGATGCTTCCCGAAGATTGGATGTTTAATTTTCAACGAACTCTGATGCTCTGTCTGCTTTGTTCTGCCTTGTGTGTCATGATTACAGTGCTACTGTATTCATGGCATTGTTTTCACAAGAGGAGGAATTAGACTGTGTGTGTCTGGTCTACTGTATAGGGATTGTCTGTGGGTTTTTATGGATATGTGTGTGACGCGTGACGTGTGTGTGTGTGTGTGTGTGTGTGTGTGTGTGTGTGTGTGTGTGTGTGTGTGTGTGTGTGTGTGTG